>NC_056408.1:12727272-13030303 GCF_905147365.1 Aricia agestis | reverse complement strand
TACGTTGCTTTGTGACCACGACAGTTATGTACATCATAACAGCTCACTATTTCATCATTGCATGTGTACAATTTTGCTTTGCATTTAGTCACGTAGACGGAGGCGCAAACCCATCTCTTCTTATAGCTATGTTTTGTGTCACTAGTCTGAATAAACTTGAAGCCGTTCATGTATATGACAGGAAACCCTTTCCGAGATATGCCATAAGAGACTGAAAAGCAAAACACATATTATAAATGATCAAACGAACTTACCAAGTGAAGTTCGATCATTATTATATGAGTCGCTTCATTCGAAGGTGATGGTTGGTTGATGGTTGTGATTCAAATGATAACACACTGGGATCATGGTGATTATACATAATATTATAATATAACTGATTCAGCGAAACTTTGTTCGTCGATAAAATGATGGCTAAGGAAAATATCGAAAATATTGTAGTCGCTAGTCCTGCCTGTCGACTGTCGTCTTACTAATCGTGTCCAGTTTCAGTCCCCGTGTCGACGCTCGTGTCGACGCTCATGTCGATGCTCGTGTCGATGCTCGTGTCAACGCCGCGCCGCTCTCGCACAGAATCTGCTTTATCCAGCGACTAACCGACTGGGAGTTGGCTGTTCTATGCGGATCGTTAAACGTTAGCAATAATAACCCGTACTGTAGCATTATCCTATTTAATATAATCTTGAATAACCATCGCACGGCGTAATAACTTAAATATAACTTGAAACTTTTTTAATAAAAAGGAATTACATAATTTAATAACCTCACCGATCCGATCACGCCCGGGAGTTGATGTCTTTGTAATATAATTTTCGATACCGATATTTAAAACCGTAATTTTTTATTATGCCGAGTTTTATTAGTCAGAAAGTTTTAAGTCAATGAGTAATGACCCGTATTCAGTAGGTACAGAGTGCAAGAAAAAACCAATAATTTATAAGTGGATCGCGGGTACTATACGCCTCAAGTATTTATTATACAAGTATTTTTACCGGAAAGCTTATTTCGAAAGACGCTTCAGTCTTAACACTTTCATCTGAGCCAATGTAACCAACCAATAATGTCAACATTGTTCATAAACAATGACAGTGCACAGGCTGTAGAATATATTATAGCCATTGTCAAATTGTTTGGCTAAGGTTCCGATGGAGCGGACGAAGATCTCTGTAATAAGTCTATTAACTAATAAGATTGAACAGAGTATAAATATCTAAAATCTTATTCGAAGTAAAGTATTTTAGAATAAATTTTAAGGTTACTGCTTTAACTGGGTCCGGCTCTGAGGTCGTCGATAATGTATGCATATAATGTAATGCATATTAATATGATTGAAAGTCGAGAATATTGTGTTCTCGGTCCACCAGGCTAAATGTTTTAACAATTATTCAAGAATAAGTGTGATTCTGTTATCGTATTTATCATTGCATATTTTATTTAGTATTAAATATTTTAATCGCTGAAAACCAGTTGCATTCCGCGGCGGGAGTCAGGAATCAGGATATGAAGGTGTCAAAACACCTATCAGTTGAGTTAGCTCACGAATAGTACACTGATTTAACTGTTCTATATTATTCCGTTTTTAATAGGCGTATACTATTATATAATCTATACTAATATTATAAATGCGAAAGTATCTCTGTCTGTGTCTGTCTGTCTGTCTGTCTGTCTCGCTTTCATGCCAAAACTACTGAACCGATTGCAATGAAATTTTGTACACAGTGATTCTAGAGTCTGAGAAAGGACATAGGCTACATTTTGATGTGGGAAAATATCTTATTTCCATGAAAATATCGATGAAAATGAATTCGCATTGCGCGTGGCCAGCGCTCATCCCGGGGGTCCTGGGTTCGAGTCCCGCAGGCGGAACAAAAAGTTTTCAATGTTCCTGGGTCTTGGATGTGTATTAAAATTATATTTCAAAAATCTTAAATGTATTAATTTATGTATAATACTAGCTGTTGCCCGCGACTTTGTCCGCGTGGACTTCAGTTTATAAAGCGCGATGTCAACAAAATTGGTGTCAAAAGCTTTTATAAAAAAACCCTGGTACCCCTTAAATCAATACAGCTGTGCAGTGTGCACACAATAAGTATTTCATTTTTTTATATTAAACTTTATATTTTATGCCAAATTTTAAAGCTTATTTAGCCCCCCAATTACACAACTTTACCCATAAACTATTTATCATTGATAGGTTTAAGGTTACGTCACTGCACAGATAAAGTACTGAGTTATTTAATACCGTAGAATAGATATAACAATCGAAAAAAATCGAAACTTAAGAGGATACACCAGGGGCGAGAGAAATTGAAAATAGGTATTTCAAAATGTATTGCTGTCTCACCAATCTCAAGTCTCCCACCGCAGAGCGCGATAGAGACAATACGACAAAAGTTCTAATAAAAAAGAGAAAATCTTTGATTCGTTGTCCGCTGATTCCTTCTCCAAAACTTAACCGATTTTAGTACTTTTTTCATTCATAATTAAAGCAAGGCTTGAGCTGTGTTCCTATGTTTTATTTTTTTTGTATATTTAAGCCAGTTTTATTTTCTGGGTATTTAAACACAGAGGAAAATCTTGCCATTTTTCTGGGTTTTTGGACGTTCTTATCTTTTTGAATAATAATATTATGAAAAAAAAGAAAACATAGGGACATGCTAATAGTGGCCATAGATATTCAGGAAAAAAATTATAACTCTACCGGCATTATCCAGGGAGGAAACAGGGGACAGCGTTTGTATGGAAAAACGGCGGTGTGGAATCCTCTTAAATGTAAGATGATACCACCTCTTATAGTAAGACTTTTGAGCAAGCGTCAGCGCGATGTAGAAGACGCACGGCGCCATCTATTATGAATTTTTGGAACTAACTTATTTTGAACAAATTTACGCATTTTCACCCCCTGACAACCCTTTTTTTCAGTAAAAAAGTAGCCTATGTCCTTTCTCAGGCTTTAGACTATCTTTATACAAAATTTCATTACAATCGGTTCGGTAGTTTTGGCGTTTGGCGTGAAAGCGAGACTGACAGACAGACAGACAGACAGATATACTTTCGCATTTATAATATTAGTATAGATTATGTGCACACTGCACAGCTGTTTTTGGGTATTTTGATTAATTAAGGGCCGCGCTACACCGGCATGGCAGCTGCGAGGCGAGCACTTTCAGCGCTGCCATTCCGGTGTAGCGCGGCCCTAAGAGGGGTACCACTTACCAGGGTTTTAAAAAGTTATGAAATTTGACACAAATTTTGTTGACACCGCGCGCTATAAACTAAAGTCCACGCGGACGAAGTCGCGGGCAACAGCTAGTATATCTAATATATAAAATTCTCGTGTCACGGTGTGCGTGTTTGAACTCCTCTGAAACGGCTCGACCGATTTTCGTGAATCTTAGCGAGCTAGGGTTGAGAATCAGACAACATCTACTCTTTTATCTTTATAAGTGTATTCATTTGTTGAATAAATAATAGTAAATTATTACAACTCGAAACTGCCGGCGACCATTGTTTGTGCGACGGGATAGCAATCATGGACTTTGCCATGTTATTTCGAAATAAACTAACGAAGTGGTTTCAAATTTAAAATAATTCAAAAATTGTAAATTTAAAATATAATACAATATTTTCCGCCGCTTTGTTTGGGGAAAAGAAAATCTTTGAAATAAGGTAACCTTCGGTGAGGGTACACGAAGATATAGTTTTAAATTCTAATAATTTATTCATGTCAAGATGTATAATATATTAAGCTAGTGGTCCCCAACCCCTTTTTTTTTTGTTTTTGGAACGAAGAAATATAATCATTATGTAACTTTAAACTAGCAGATAAATAGCTGCAAATATTATACGATAGGTACCTACTTAAGTCAATTAGTGGTCGCTGTTAAGGACGCTATCGCATATATTATTACAAAAATTAGCAGGTCAGTGCGAATATCGACGTTATGGACATTAAAATAACATTAAATATCAGCGCGCCTCGTACAGTGGCGGGTACGACGCACGCCGCGTTCTTGATAGGGCGAAAATGTATGAAGAAATTTGAGAGCGTTTCTTATTTTTCTTATAAATGGAAATGTTATTTATTTTGATATAAAATATTTAGCTATTCGTACAGGGGACTAAAAAAGCAACAATTTTGTTGTATATTTATTTTCCTTAGTTCAGTGTATTTAGCTATAATGGTACCTAATCAAAACCCGTTTTTTTTAATCTTTTGCGATTATTGTGATGGTTTAAACGTATTTATGTGAAAATTTTGTATGCGGCTATAAATTTTTTTGGTGTAGTCGTGGAGACGAATCTTTCATTTGAAACCAAAATATCCTCGCAGTGTGACTCCTAATTCTTTAAAATGGTACCTAATCGCTGATATTTGTGATAAAATGTGATAGTTTCCTTAAGCGTTTGTCTTAATCCACTTTTTTTTTTTTTTTGAATGCAGTCTTGTTCTAAACGATCTGAACATATCTGGATTCATAACTAAAAATATTTTTGTGGCTTAGTACACGAATGTCATCATCCATATTTTACATTTTATAGTATTTTTGTATTGCTACAGTCATATTTTATAGCGGGCTTACATTGTGTTCCAAATCTGTAATTCAATTCAGTTCGTGCATTCCAGTGCTCGTTTATAACAGTGGTAATCCAGCGACCAGCACTGGAATCAAATCATATAAACCGGCTATGAAGGATGTAAGTAATTTATTTCTTTCATCTAACATTAAAATCTGACAGGTATTAGTTTAAGTAGTGAAATCATTCATAAAAAAATGCAAATGCGGCGCGATTAAAAAACACATTATTAAAATACTTTATCAATAAGGTTTTTCATCGTTCGCCTACGAATAATAAAAACTAAGGAAGAGTAAGGAAGAGTAAAAAAAAAGAAAACGGGCAAAAATTGTGTCAAAAATTTGTTCCGCGTGTCTACAAAATGAGACCCGAATACATGCATACTTTAGTCCTTATGCATGTATTCGGTACACAATTTTGTGTAATCATAGAAGTGACAATTATTGTCAACGGCTTTATTTCGTAAATTTGAGTGTTATAGCGTTTTCGGCATCTGCGCTGCCCCGGGGCAGGGTGGGCTGACAGGATACGGAAACAACCGAAGTTTAAATAAAGAACATAAACTACCTAGTGCAATACGTAGTTTGTGTTCGGCTGTTTCCGTATCCCAGTGTTCTTCAAACTGTGTCGCGAAGCTTCTGTAGGTCGCCAAAGGTTAAAAGGACTATTTTATTTTAAAAAAATAAAGGTTAAGGATGCAATTTAACAGAAGGAAATCTTCAAAAATACATACATGATAAAACAAGCCAATGTGTGAAATATTTTGTCATGTCGGGGGGTCGCGTCATAAATAAGTTTGAAAAACACTGCCGTATCCTGTCGGCCCACCCTGCCCCGGGGCAGTGCAGATGCCGAAAACGATATTAGTAATTCGTAGCTATTGTCATATTTTAATGTGCGAAAAGGAACCAAATTCAAAACGGTTGAAGTATGGGAGTTACGTTTCCTTAATTTTTATTATTCGTAGTCGTTCCCATAAAGATACGGTGTTCCAATATTCCTCGTAAAATTAATTCTTTGGGTGGATGGTTGTGATTGTCGTTTATGGCAACAATTTCCTCGGATGTCGTATACAGGTTCGCCTTGCAACCCGAGGCGCTTCTGGTGCAGCAGCGCCATCTCACTTTCAACGGTGGCGTCTGATCTTTTCTTAGGTCTCTGTAGAACTTGTAACCGTTGACTATTATGAGTCGCTTACCCTTTACCGAAGTAAAATATATGTAATGAATACCATCTGAAAAAATAATTATAAAGTGTTTATCATAAAAAAAATATATTAAAATCAAAAGTTTGAAATATTTGGTAGTAAATTTTATTTTTTATTTTTTTATCTGGATAGACTACGATGTATGTTTGACGGTATACTTATATGGTTTTTAGGGCCTGTTTCACCACTTTCTGATAGGTGCCGAATAGGCTATCCACCACTTAACTTGACAGATGAAGTATGGAGAATATGTCAAAAAAACTGTGAATAGCCTATTCGGTACTTTATCAGAAAAAGAAAGTGGTGAAACAGGCCCTTAATGAAATGAACCAATATAACACCATGTTTCATTTGCATCTCCGTTTTATTGTTTACGTTGTGAGAAGTGTAACAAGGAGAGAAACAATATAAGCTGGCATATAATGTTTATTTATTATTAAACGCTTGTTAAACGCCCAATATGGTCGTATTACGACGCCCATATTGGGCGTTTGACAGACTGCAGACACGCCTTAAGAAAAAAAGTCCATTTAGACGTCTTGACAGACGAGAGAATAAGGACACATGTAATTAAATAAAAGTTTTATTCTTTCTAATAATAACTTTAAGCACAGAATAGATAATAGTAAAAGTAGGGGAGAGGGGGGCTAGATTTAACAGGGGTAAGTATTAACAAGTCTATAACTAATAAATTAAATGACGATTCGGTAAGACGTTCAATGTTATAAGTTCGGGCGACGTCGGTGAACGATTTGCGACAATTGAGTTGCCCACCGGCCGCCGCGTAATGAAGTTATTGTACGTCGGTGCAAAAATACAGGTTAGCGAACATTTTTACGTCTCGAATTTTTTGATTCATGCTTTATGTAATTGGTTTTGTGATTGCAGATTTTTATATAATTAATGGTTATTTAGTTGTTAATTACATTTCCGTGTTATTTGATTAAATATACCTATAGTTTTTTTTTAAATAATTAGTTATATCCAAAAATGTCCTCGGGGGCTAGTTTTAACAAAAGGAACGGGGTAAGTATTAATCGGTTAATATTTGTATTACAAGCCAGTTGGCTGCCACATCTGCCGAAAGAGGTGCGTGGATTACTCTGGCGGCAGCGGTACACGCTATCGGCAACACCACACCAACAATATTCATATTTCCGAGAACCAGGTTCAATTTTTGTTGCAAACGGTCCACTAGAATCCATAGCAGCTCAGGGTGGATGAACGAAAAGGAAATGTATGTTATTTGAGAGAACTTTTTATTGTTATTTAACATTTGTATGTCAAAAAATAAATAAATTACCATTTTAATATTGTTTTGGTTTTTACTTCTATTGTTAAATGAAAAGTTTTGCTAGCGTTAATACTTACCCCGTCACTGTTAATATTTGCCCCCGAAACGGGGCAAGTTTTAACCGCTGACTTTAAAAAAAAATACGTCTCCCTTCGAATCCAAGTAATTTAGATAAATTTTTAGCTAAGTATATGCAAACCATATAAATTTCCGTTACTCAGGTATAAAAATAATAACATAAAGTTTTCAAATTAAGAAGATAAAATTGACAATATTTAAAATCTGTTACAACTAACCCCTCTCCCCTACTTTAAGTACTATTTAGGGTGGGTTGCACCAACTTACTTTAACTATAACTGTAACTATAATTACTATAACTACAGTGCAAAATGTCAAATCTTTCAACCATATTCTATTCATACTTATATCGATTTTTTTTCGTGAAAATTTACTATGGCTCAAAGTTTCGATGTTATTACAAATATTTTTCCTGTCGATTTTTACAGATGATTCAATTTTTTATACTCTTAATCCCATTAACTATAGCTTTAATAAAAAAATAAACGCAACAGACATCTGTCAAATTCTGTGTCAAAGTTAAGGTTAAAGTAAAGTTAGCCTTAACTATAACCAGAGTAGACAGAATGATAGAGTATGCCGACTTAGAACTGACGTTGAAATTTTTAAATTTGACGTATTATGACTAAAATCGTCGCTAGGGTTGTTAACTGTTGCCTACGAATTTAAAACTATGACATATTCGCTGGACGTGTTCCTCTTTGGTCGTATTGTTGTTTGTGTTTTGGCACATGCGATTAAAATTGTCAGAATCCAATTTTGAAATCTTTATTTTAAATATTTAAAAATAAATTATATCAGCCAGCGCGAGGCACATTCCGCTTATAATCCTAGTGAAACCCGACGAATTTGACAGATATTGAAACCTGTCCGTCTCTTTGCAGTCGAACTACTGGTCCTTATGTCTATTGTGCTATAACCATAACTTTGACTATAACTGTAAGCACGTCTCTGGTGCAACCCACTCGTAGATTATTTCTTCAGACACAATGAGTTACTCTAAATTAAAATAAATAAGAACAATCAAAATTTAATAATATCTTGATTATTTTGGTATAATATTTTGTACCTAGCCCGTATATCCTGAGATCCATTAAATATATAAAGTACAGGAAGCCATCCACAACTTATTTGACAGATTCCCCATACTCTTTTCTGTCAAGTTAAGTGGTGGATAGCCTATCCGCCCTATCCGGCACTTATCAGGAAGTGGTCAAACCCTTTTCATGTCATAAAAAGTGCAATAAAAACACCAACATCGGCGAAATATATTAATAGGCCTCCAACATTTGAAAAACGCGGCCTAAGCATCATTGGTGATTGCGATGATAACTTTAACGATTTCGATGATGATGATGAGGCCCTCTTTGCGTTGGGGCATGAATCATGATGTATCTCCATGTTTACTATCGTAATTACACAACGTTCTTTTTTTATGAAATAAGGGGGCAAACGAGCAAACGGGTCACCTGATGGAAAGCAATTTCCCTCGCCCATGGACACTCGCAACATCAGAAGAGCTGCAGGTGCGTTGCCGGCCTTTTAAGAGGGAATAGGGGAGGGTAAGGAAGGGAATATAGGGAAGGGTAGGGAAGGGAATAGGGTAGGGGATTGGGCCTCCGGTAAACTCACTCACTCGGCGAAACACAGCGCAAGCGATGTTTCACGCCGGCTTTCTGTGAGCCCGTGGTATTTCTCCGGTCGAGCCGGCCAATTCGTGCCGAAGCATGGCTCTACCACATAAGACCACGTTCTGCAATATTCTCAATTGAAGCCGGCCACGAATCACGACCAATTATAAACAGACACACATGCTTGTTATTCCCTACATTCGTCACCCTTAGAGTCACGTAACTAGACTAAAAGTACAATTTTTCTTAGTTTTCCGCTATCGGAAGGTGTGAATGGCGGTTGTTGGCGACGACAATGCGGTTGTTGACGGTGTACAACCGGGCGTTGCAGTTCAACGCGTTGCGGGAGCAGCACCGCCATCTTTGTCGTTTCACGTCCTTTTTGCCCTTCGGAGGGCTCTCCTTGTAGAATTTGTACCCGTTGACGGCGATGATAGGCCTTCCACGTTTCGACATCACAAATTTGCACCTCGAATCTGAAATGATATATGACGATTACTATGACACTTTAAATCGATACATCAAGAGTACTAATGGTCCATAATGCCAGTACAATATCCAGAGCTCATGGTCTTTAGAATTACCGCCGTATTGTTGATTCTTTCGGAAATATATGACAGTGTATTGACGTATACTGTTGGCATATCATTATAATATACTTACCTCACATAGATACAAAAATACTTGTCATGACACAGAGTCACACTCGTATCAAAATTACAATATGGCGTCGGATACACGATGTCTGCCTATTTACCAGTTTTCGGATATCAGGATCGAATATTTTGCAAAATCAGCGCAACAGTCCCGGTGAACTTCGTGTTACTTTAAAACCTTCCCTGGACTTCTACGAATATTTTAAGACTAAAATTAGCCCAATCCATTCAGCCGTTTTCGAGTTTTAGCGTTACTAACACAATTAAAAATCCATTTTATATATATATAGATACTATTTTGGTAGTGTAAGGTATAAATGATATTCATCGAAACAATATTTGCACAGTCCGATGGGTTTCATGGACATCGTTTTGCACGTGTCACAGCCATGGTATGTGGCTTGTCTCTTCCCGTGCATCGCACATACCCGACATCGTATTCGTTTGTCCAGCCGAATACATCTATGCACATTTTTGTTGTTGTCATCTGAAACGTTCACACCATAAAAATACTTTATCGTGGCTGATTTACACTTTTGAAGCGAGTTTATTCCATCAAGATCAAGTAAGACTCTAGGAGACCGAGCTTTGCTGGAAGTTAAGGTTTTTTTTTCAAGATATATTAGAAAAACGTCTTACTAAAAAGTAGTTATAATTAATTACTAGCTATTTGACCGAGCTTTGCTCGGTATTCGCTAAAACACGAATAAAATCACATTTTATAAAAATGATTCCTAGCTAGATCGATTTATCGCCCCCGAAGCCCCCTATATACTAAATTTCATGAAAATCGTTGGAGCCGATTCCGAGATTCCAATTTTATATATACAAGAATTGCTCGTTTAAAGATATAAGACTAGCTATTTGACCGAGCTTTGCTAGGTATTCGATGAAAAGGACATTTTCTAAAAATGATTCCTAGCTAGATCGATTTATCGCCCCCGAAACCCCCTTATATACTAAATTTCATGAAAATCGTTGGAGCCGATTCCGAGATTCCAATTATATATTTATATACAAGAATTGCTCGTTTAAATATATAAGAGTACCTGGATGACCGAGCTTTGCTCGGTATAGCAAACACTCATTGACTTCGTGTTACTTAACAACGCCATCTGCTGGAATAGCTTTAGGTATTGTTGTGTCATTAAAGAAATTAGTTGTTGACAAAATAGTATTATTAATTGCCAATAGATGTCAGGAAGAGTCATATTTTTCAATTTATCGATTATCGATAAAACACGAATAAAAAGACTTTATAGCTAGATCGATTTATCGCCTCCGAAACCCCCTGTATACTAAATTTCATGAAAATCGTTGGAGCCGATTCCGAGATTCCAAATATATATATATATATATATATATATATATATATATATATATATATATATATATATATATATATATATATATATATATATATCTTTAAACGAGCAATTCTTGTATATATATATATATATATACAAGGATTGCTCGTTTAAAGATATAAGATATATATTTATAGTTAAAATTAGTAATAAGTACCTAAACTTCTTTTAGATGACAAAATAAGATTACTTGTAAATTGTAATGTAAACACGTGAAGCGGACCAAAAGGATTTATGAATGTATTGCGAGCCAAAAAGTAGTAAATCTAAACCATGAATGAATAAATAAACAACATTTTTTTGTAATTTATATATTTTGTAATATTATAAAGTTTCAAATTCAATCGTGAGCTACCAAATAATATAATAGAAAATATAATAGTAAGATTTATGGTAAGTATTTTATTATTCTATTTCAATTTGAGTTACTTTTTTGTAAAATTTATATTTCATAGAAGGGACAGGTCGCGGAGTATGATCGTGTGAGTTCCTGACATTCACTATAGTATCACCTACGGTGTATATCACAGCTTTGCACCCTTTCCCGAAGTTAGTTGAACACACCCATCTCTTTTTGAAATCTTTTGCAGGACCGTATAGTTTTTTGTTGCGATACAAAAAGCCTTCATAACTCAGTAGAATACTTCCCCGCATGCTGATTAGAAACTTTCCTGTAAGAAATAAAAATAAAGTATTAAAAAAAATTGATTCCTCTTATATTTACAGTTGGATACAGGATATGGAATGCTATTTCCATTACCATGCGTCTATGCGTCCGTGAGCATTATTCCGACATTACAATTATGAAGTAAAAAAAGGAATAAGTACAAAGAAAAATAAATATTTTTGAGTTTGAGATATATTTACTACTTATCTTTATTTCTCATAAGAATTACAATTATTCACATAAGTAAAAAATCTTAAAATTAATAAAACAAAAAGTTACCAAATACGGCATAATACGATATACGAATAACGATTTTAAAGTTACACATCAAATTAATCTTGAAAAAAGTAGGGTAATTTTTAAAATAATTTATAAACATACACACATTAACAGCTGGAAGTGGGTGCACTCTCTAAAGCGAATAGGGATGTCATGACTTTCTTGACGGACTATATATTAGTATTGCCCTTCTTGGTCTTTACAATTGACACTGAAGAAAGAAAATTATGTTTATTACCTTTTTTAAATGAGTAGTAGTGATCAAGTAACATTACATGTATATTATATTATACAATATATTATGCGATCTTATATTATATGCAATATTTTCTAAATTACCTCTCACCACCATGATGACTAACGCTGGTGCCACTTTGTAGTCAGCTTATTTTTCCCAGGGTGTGCTATGATTGAGAAAATGAGTTATCTTATAATAGCACACAAAAGTTCTTTAACAACTTTTTAAAATTTATTAATTAAAAGATTTTGGACGTTTTCTGGGATCACGATTAACGTTTACTTGACACCACGCGACCAAATAATGTACCACCATCCCCACTAGACTTATGATTAAAAAAATTAAATTAAGTAAAAAAGGAAAAAAAAAGAAAAATATGTATTCATTTCTTTTCATGATTATACAACCCGACCAAATAATGTACCACCATCCTAACTAAACTTATGAATATATTTCCTTGTTGATGTATAAGCGTATTTCATACAAATCAAAACATAATATTTGGAAAAAAATAATTAAGTACGAAAAAGAAAAAAAAAAAAAGAAAAATATATACTTATTCATTTTTTCTTTTCATGATTATGTTCATCGTTTATAGCAACAATTTTATTCTCCACGGTGTACAGCATGGCTTTGCAGTACTTGTTCTTGGTGCAGCTCCATCTCTGCTTGGGTGAAGCATATTTCGTAGGCTTACAATAGTACGTATATTCTCCTACTTTTATATTGGTCTTGCCCTTCTTGTTCTTTATAATTGACACTGAAAAGGGAAATTGATGATTATCACTTTTTATTAAGTAGAATTCTTAGTCTCTAGTTCTATTAAATACGAATTATTAGTAATACCAACTATTATATTATAATAATATTATAGTTAAACTGACATAGATATATTATATATCTATGTAAGTTTAACTATAATATTATATTATGAGTATCATCCACCAGATGAGCCAAAGGCCACAGATCGGCCAAAAACCACATCCACACACGTATCTTGATCACGGATCCTCGTATCGATCTAGTGATTCATTCAGACACTGTATCAAAATGCGTCCACACTAGATCATTCTGTCGATCATGATACGCGTATTTAATACGACACGTATCAGATACGCCATTAATAGCGATCGGGGTGTATCATGATGCGAAGTGTATCATGATCGCGATCATTTTACGTCCACACTAGCGATCATAATACGCTTCGATGCTACGCGACGGAGATCTGATACGCGATCATGATACAGTTGTGGACAAAGCCTTACAACACTGTTACAGCGAGGGTAAAAAATTGGAACTAACGTTGACATAATTTTGTAAAGTGTCGTTTGGTAGCTGTTTTACCTTACGCCAACTATATATTCTGTGCTTACACCACGATTTTACTTGAGGCCAAAATGAAAACCAACGCTGGTGTTAGCTACTAATATACGTTCGTACTAATATAGTTTGTGTGTCACAAGACTACAATTGTGGAAGATGTATTTCAGAGAAGTTCATTGTCCGCAAAAAATGACAGCCTTTCTATTATTTTGAGAATCGTTATAAAATAGTCGTTATAAAATTATAATGTTCTATTCGCGTCATGGCTTTTTATCAAAGCCACAACGCGTTGAGATCGAACAGCATGTCAGTCACGACATGAATTTCGCTATTTGGTCGTTCTGTGATTGTCATAACGCGTCGTGGCCGTTTTCATTAGACCCACAACGCGAATTTCACATTGTGACTGTTTTACTGTGACCACAACGCGATGTGAGATATTTTTCCTATGATCGTTTTTGATCTTTGAGCGTAACATAAGTATTATACACAAAACTCGACATATTTATTTTCTTTTACAAACATCGGGGACAAAAATAATAAATTTTATTTTCTTTATTGTCATTGACACACGAGTGTCGGTCGTGTGTTTTCAATTTTAAATAAAGAAATAAACGTTTATTCTGGCACTTTTATATGTTACACATGTATACAAAACTGATATCAACTAGCAAAAAAAACTGTTTAACGTATTCTACAGCTAAAACATAGGTACTTACATTAAAAACTACGGAAGGTAAGCAACAAAAAAAAAATAGCAAATGCAATTAAACCAAACCTTTAAGGCAAAATTATATTTTTGTTAGTGTTAGAAAGTTAGTGTTAACAGTTTAGTAATGTCATGTCTTCTCTTTCATTCATAAGAAAAACGAATAAGGTTATAACGCTCGAATTAGATAGAGCGGTATCTAATTCGAGCGTTAATTTTAACAGTCGTTGGTGAAATTGGGGCTAGGACATTTTTAAACAACCACAAATAAATTAGACATTCAAAATCGAATAAAACACCACTAAATGGACAAATAATAATTCACAATTTGGTGATCCAGTGGCTTAAAGGTTCTCGACTCAACAGAAGTTATGTGTTCGATTTCTACGTTGGAACAACTAAAATGTTATTTAATATTTTCAAGTTTGGTAACAACGAATGGGCAACTCGCCTGATTGTTCCACTAGGTTATGGAAGGAAAATAACACAGAATATCCCTGTGGCTTCTGCTAATATGATACCTCCTCTCGTCACTTTCAGCGTTCTTAATGACTATGACTGTTAGTGATATCAATAACATTGTCGTTGACAGTTTTCACAGCTGCTCTGCAATTTCTGGAGTTCCTTTTGGAGCAAATCCACCGCTTTATCGAGCCGCTCTGGTAGACGAGGTTAAACCGATAGCCTCCTAGACATAAAAGGGGTTTCTTACGCTGCGACATCATAAAGGATACTGAAAATAATAAAGTACAAAAAAAGAAAAATTAAAAATGTTCGGTGGTCTAGGCATCGTGTATATCGGACGTTTATGAGGTTTTTTGTAAAAAATTGTGAACCCATACTTTTATCAAATCATTTATTGAAATCACACAATACCCATTAGACTTATAATTATTAACACAATGTAATTTTTCGGTAGCGCTCAGAGTATGAAGGGTAGATGAAGGTGAACTATCTTATGTGGGGGATATTTGAAAAAGTGTCCAGCTGTACGCAGTAAATAACAGTTGAAAAATCCTCCAAGAGTAGCGCTAGCTTCAGCAAAGGGTATGGAATGAATGTAGCCGTTGGTGACAAAATATAAATTGAAGTTAGCCGAATAGCGGAGTCACAGAATTACTGGGTTAATACCAATATATTTTGAAAAATATAACCTAAAATAGCTGAAGTAAAAGCTGCTTAATGATTTAAAATGCTACAGTAGCAACAGGATAACTGTTGCTACTGTAGCGCCACCCTAATTTAACGCATTTCAGCGGACACTTTTTACATACAGAGATAGTTCTCCTCCATCTACACTCCATAGCTCACAGACATAATTAAAATTTATAATCATAACTCAAAATCGAACACTTTGACAGACAATGTATAGCGCTCTTCATTATAGTTATGTAATTAAGGGCCAGTTTCAACACTTCCTGATAAAGTGCCGGATAGACTATCCACAACTTTAAGTATCAGGAAGTGGTGAAACGGGTCCTAAATGATTGCGGCCCTTTGACAACTTAATACAACATAATTAATAATACACACACATAAAGAATTAAAAAAAGGAATACAAACATTGGAATACAAAAAATGGCTTAAAGTTTAACTAACATATAACTTGGTCATTATTAAAGTCTCAATTCGGCTAGAATTTTACCTATCGTTTCAGTAAAGGTGAACGCAGATCTAGCTGCACAGCATAATATGCGCTGTTCGTAAATCGTACTTATTTAGTTCTAGCATTGCGTGGGTTTTGCAGGGCATGGCGGCTATTTTTTTTAAACGGGCTTTGGCCCACCACACATTCCCACCACTGTATCTCCTGTGTCGCCAAGATCGACAGCGGTATCCAACCACGAAAACCCTTTGATATGATCTCATGGAGCCCGAGGGACATGGTAAAGCATGGCGGCTAGTGACAAGTGGTTGCGTAGCTTAAAACGGCATAAAAGTCACAATAGGTAGTTTGGAGGTCTTTATAACATTATTTCCCGGGACCCCTAATATATATAAGCATCTAAAATCTAAACCGAAACAACGGTAAAAAAGGAGATCACAGACTCTCACATATTTTATGAGTATTTGATATGCAACAATCGCAGACGGTGCGGTGCTACTTTGTATTCACCTGTATTCCCAGATACGGACGATTTTCAAGATTTGAAAGTGACAAGAGACATAAAAATATAGTAATTTAAATTCTGAAAAAAATATATATGTGTTAGTTAGGGATCTAACACAGTGAAATTTATATTCCATTACACAATATCGTGAACTTCACCTATATCGTTAACTATAACATATATCCTTAACTAACACATAATATATTTTTTTCAGAATTTAAATTACTATATTTTTATGTCTCCTGTTACTTTTAAATCTTGAAAATCGTCCGTATCTGGGAATACAAGTGAATACAAAGTGGCACCGCACCGTCTGCGATTGTTGCATATCAAATACTCATAAAATATGTGAGAGTCTGTGATCTCCCATTTTACCGTTGTTTCGGTTTAGATTTTAGATGCTTATATATATTGGAATGGTCCGTTTCTGGGAATACAGGTGAATACAAAGTAGCACCGCACCGTCTGCGATTATAAAAGTAAACCGTCTGCGATTATTAAAGTAAACCGTCTGCGATTTTTAAAGTAAACCGTCTGCGATTATTAAAGTAAATAGTTTTTCAAGGCCCTGTAGGCCTTAAAAATATTTACTTTACACTTTTGTTTATTTAGTATGTATAGCTGTTTTTCCAACTAAGACAAAGTAAAATCCAAGATAAAGGTAGGGTGAAAATGTTTTAAAAAGTATGAGGATCAAACATGTTCCCCTCCACAGTCGGGAAAAACCCTTTAATGATTATGGTCATTCATCACCTTCACAATCGCTTCATCTATAGTGTGCAGATAGGCCCTGCATCCCTTGTTCTTGTGCGTAGAACACACCCAGCGGCTCTTCATGTTCCTTTTGATCTGATGACAGAACTTGTACTCACCGATCTTGATCATTGTCCTTCCTTTGATTGATGTTATGAACGATATTTCTGAAACTAAAAAGTATGGATTAAATAAGAACTAAATAATTTTTTTATGTTATAATATGAGTTTGCAATTAAGAAAACATTTTCTTTTCACTATCCATAAAATTCAAAATTAAAATTTATTATTAGTACGTAAAATTTATTTAACTTATTAATTTTGAAAATACACACTTTAAAATATACATAACTTAAGAAATGCATTACCCATTGTAAACTCTTAAACATTATTTATTATTTTCACGATATACATAATATTTAGATGCCTTACTACACTACGTAATTTTATAGCATACAGTAGGAATACTCAGTCGTATTATTAACTATAAGTAGCTATAAGTATAACTAGTTCAATACTGAGACAAAGACTTTGAGATTTGCTACTATAACTTTATTGAAATCGTGATGTATGAATTATGATGCACTTGTTTCGAGAGATCCCATAAAAAGAGAATGTCTATGATATAAATATAAAATATCATAAGTAATAGCTACCAAGCCAAGCCAAAACTAAGCTAACTGCACAGATTTTCATAAAATCCATGTATGCGCGCAATACACCTTCTTTCTTCACTCTTCCTTTTCAACCTAGTGAATCTGACGTATGGATCAATTTTTTCTGTCAGATAAGTTTAGTATATTACTTTATAGTCTTATTTTTCTGTCAGATACTATTAGCATATTACTTAATAGTTTCTAGTTGATTAGTATAGGTATAGGCCTAACAAAAGTTAGAAACTACATTTTTCCAACGCACGATCCGAACCAGTGACGAATCCGAACTGAGACTTCGTTGCAATTTAAATATTTTCGAATTTTTTGAGATTGGAAATTGGAATGTTTCTGCTACCAATATTTACGATGCGTTGGTCTTACTGTATGCCATTTAAATTGTGGTCTTACGACAGATGTTTGCCATGTCGTAACGTTTTATCACTTTTTTCTGATTCGTAATCGGGTAATGATTGTGGTAATTGTTAAGCTTGACAATTTTGTCCCCAACCGTGCACACGGTGGCTTTGCACCCTTTATTCATGTGCGTCGAACACAGCCATCGGCTCTTCATGTTGACGCTGGTTTGCTGGTAGAAAGTGTAGTAGCCGACTTTGATCATCGTCTTCCCCCTTCTAGACATTATTAACGATATGCCTGAAAGATAAATCAATTATGAAATACTTTGAACTGAAACTCTATTTGTAATGTAGCTACTTACTCATAATTTGTTATAGTTGTAAATGTCTAGGAATTATTTTGTTACGTAATTATAAACACAATTTATGTGTTTGACAATTTATTATAAATTATTACAGTATCTGTATCAATAGTAGTAGAGAAAGTCAGCCTCAACAAAATCGCGCAATATTTTAAAATCGCTAGGCAAAAGTAAAATATATACGCAGTGTGTGTGCACGGGAACAATCTTCAGATGGCAGGGTGAACTTGTGACAGGACTGCAATGACTGACAGCAGATTTTATACAATTTTCGCATTACTGTTGCAAGATACAAAATCCTATTGATCAGACGGTAAAACTTTTAGCATTTAAACGTTATTGGTAGATATTGCACACATGCGCCATTTTGCAAATTTGCGATCTTAAAATTTTACACAGCCTATGCAATGACATTTTTTAGATACGTAGGTACATCATATAATAATGAACGCTCGTGCAGAAAAAAGAGATATATGAAGAAATCCACGCATGGTTAGGCCAGCTATTTTGTGAGTACCTAGTATAGTGTTAAAAACCACATGTCCTATTTTAATATTGGTTATCCTAGGATCATATGGAATTTCTTTTTAATTAGCGGCTCGTGGTTATGATCATTTTTTATCTTGATGATATTAATAATACCTCTGCCCTCCGTGTACAATGTCGCTTTGCACCCCTTGTTGTTATGTGTGGAACAGACCCAGCGGCTTTTCTCGTTCACCTCGACTTTGTGGCAGAAGGTATAATCATCTATTTTAATCAAAGTTTTGCCTTTCTGAGATTTAGTGAACGATATGTCTGAAAGATAAGGACATTATGAAATAAAGAACAAAAACCACAATGAATTAAAGAGTTCTACTAAAGGAGCCTATACAAAACTTATCCTACTAATATTATAAAGCCGAAGGTATGTGAGTTTGTGTGTTTGTTACTTCTTGACGCCTAAGCGGCTGGACCGATTGCGACAAAATTTTACAAGAAGGTAGCTGACATACTAGATTAACACATTGACTACATTTTTTACCGACTTTAAAAATGGAGGTTATGTTTGTGAACAGGGACTTTGCCCCGGCCCATCTGCTTGGGGGGGCCTGCGCCCCCCCAACCCCCCCCCCCCCCCCCTCCTGGTACTGTTGCTTTTTACGAAATGGTGTCACGTCGTTAGTGCTGAGTTTAAATTATCATTTTTAGGATGAAACTAAGTTATTTATCATAAATGTAAATTTATTCTAACCTAAACTAAGCATACAGATTTCGAGTGTCATTTGATTAATAGTCTTTCGTCCCGTCGCCTAATTGGGGGGCTGCGGCCCCCCGACCCCAGTTCCTTTTCGTGACACAAGCGCGAAAGTATTCATTTATCATAAAAAATCACATCTGAACATAAAATATATATTTTTATCTCGTTCGTTTTGGAAATCAGTTAAAAACAATAGTATAAGACAGAATAATCAACTTCCATCTCTCAGTCATCCAAATTGATGTTTCCGACTATCAAACTCAATTCGTTCTGTCTCTTACACCAGTAACTATTTACCTAATAATTTAGTTTACCTAATAAATCGCGGGTAACACCGCGGGGCACAGCTAGTTAATTTAATAAATTTTACTGCAGCCCAAAATAAATATCATAATATTTTAAATAATATGTAGATACTGATGTTATGAATTGCATAATTTTGGTTTTGAACTGATGCTTAGGGAACTAAGACCATACTACTACAATTGCAATGTTTCTGCGAAAATACTGCAAAAGCTTCCTTGTCTGATCCAGAAAAAAATAAGTCATTTTCCATAGGAAAATAGATTTTATTATGTCCACCGTAATGGAAGTCGGTAAAAATTATCTATTTACATAAAGCTTATTTCTATAATACACCCAGTGTGGCCAATTAATTCAATAATAAACATTGTATAAAATAATCATCCATTTATATAATATTTTATATTAGTAAAGGACTGTCCCAGCGGCTTAATTTTTTTTTTAGATTCCTGCTGTCCTAGCACGGGGATGGTCGATCTAGAAGAAATAGATAAAAACAAGAAATAACTATAGTTTCTTGGAAAATAGTTCCTGATTTAAAGTAAATAAGGTCGTAGATTCATCGGCAACAATAATCATTTTTTATGTAAGTTTTTCGAGCAACTTTTACGACCTATTGTTTTGCGAGCTCGGATTTATAAACATTTTATAAAATGTTACACAATTTGTCTAGCACTTTGGCGATGTAGATTCTTTGAGGGTGGAATTATCAATTTTCCCACGCTAAACAATGGGTAATAAAAACAGTTCACAAAATGCACTTCAAAATAAAATAACATTGACAATGAATCTACGACCTTATTTACTTAAACATAGGATCTTTTATCAAAAAAACTATAGTTATATTTTGTCTACGAAGATCGGAAACAAATTTCAATCCACGTGCTAAGCAAGCTGGTATGGGCAACAGGAGTGTGTGAGAATCGAAGAATACAAGAAGCTAGTTTCAAGCGTGTATTCTCTTCCCTCCTAATGATTATGCTCATTGACTATCTTGACAATCTCTTCTCCAACCGTACTGAGGTAGGCCCTACAGCCCTTAGCGTTATGTGTCGAGCATACCCAACGGCTCTTCAAATGAAATTTAGCTTTATGACAGAAAGTGTAGTCGCCCACTTTGATCATAGTTTTTCCTCTTCTAGATGTAATGAATGATACTTCTGAAAATATCCAAAACTAATGTATGAATTAGCACTTTACTAGTATTTTAACGAAGGTAACCTTTACCACTTGATACTTTCTAAAGGAACTGGTTTAAAATAATGGAGGACAGCAAAAATGTATGGGAAGTGTAACACACCAATAACTGTAAGAGGTATCTCGTTAGAAAGCTCTACTCTTGATGACTGTGGAAAAAAGTAATTGCTAAAAGAAATCAATGAATAATCGTTTATTCCAGGTACATAAAAAGAGCAATATTTATTTCGCGGAGCGTCCATGTCCTAATGGGTAGACCTTTTCGTTACCTTTACCTTTAGAAGAGGCTGATCGAATGCGACTTCTAATAATAATTTACAACTATTGTTTTAAATACTATCGATCGACACTGGAGATTCAGTGGTGATAAATGTGTGGTGGGCCAGAGCCCGTAAAAAAAACAGTTTTCTAGTACTAGCTTAAAAATTATTGCTTGGAAAATTGTAGTGTAAAAAATTTATAAGTAAAATAAAAATATTATATATTTTTATTAATATTTAAATTACTTTAATTCCGTGGTTAATGAGAGTGGTAATTCATGATCATGACGACACGCTCTTCTATTGTGTAAAGTTGAGCCCTGCACCCCTTGGCATAATGCGTCGAGCAAATCCAACGGCTCTTCACATCAAATTTATTTTCATGACTGAAAGTGTAGTCGCCCACTTTGATCATCCTTTTTCCGCTTCTAGATGTGTCTGAAATTACCCAAAATTATTGTAAGAATTAGTACTTTACTGGCGAAGTTTTTTAACGAAAGTACCTTTAAGTACTACTTGATACTTCCTAAAGTAACTGCAACCGAAACTCCATGATATAGTCAGAGGTCGTTCTTAGTTCTTACCTCTAACGTGACGTGTATTTTTTGTATATCAATGCGTGTATGTAATAAATTTTATTTTTCATAAAATGAGGAAAACCGGGCTAACCCTGGCTTAACTACTTTATAATTATACGAGTGATTTATTAAATGTGCAAATTACGAGTTAAAAAACAAAACAGGCTTTCTGTTTAACTGTTTCTTCAGTCAAAAATGACAAATTGATTGTTTATAATCTACGAATAATAAAAACTAAGGAAATGTAACGCCCATACCGTTTTAAATTTAATTCCTTTCGAACTGTCATGTAACGTCAGCCTTTATACCGCTCAAGGCCACCTAAATATTGCAAATGTATTGAAATGTGTACCTAAGGTACACTTTTTTGACAAGTATTGTGGAGCATGTTTTTTGACGGAGTTACTTTTCCTTAGTTTTATTATTCGTAGTTTATAATATTTTAAATTTTGTATGTAAAATAAGTTTAACTTATTTAATGAAAAACTTTTCTACTTGTTATTTATTTCTATTAATGAAATTCATATCTATAGCGTGGTGAGTGAGAGTGTTTATTGTTGAACATGACGATCTGTTCCTCTATGGTGTGAAGATTGGCCTTGCACCCTTTGGCGTGATGTGACGAGCAAACCCAGTGGCTTTTCATGTTAAACTTGGCCTTGCAAAAGAAAGTGTAACCGCCGACTTTGATCATTGCTTTTCCTCTCCTTGATGTTGTAAACGATGCGTCTGAAAACATCAAAAATCATCGTTATTATTTAGAGAGAGAAAAATCGGTTAAAAAGGTACCTTCAGATAAATTGCTACAAATGAACGTATTTTGGTCAGATAACGTCGAGTGGATATTTGTCGTGATTTGTCAGCTGGACTTGACCTAACCCAGACTTATTTATTTTTAAGTCACTGCCGCACTCAGAGACGAAAATAAATTACCTAACTGTATTAATGAACATTTTGACATAAGCCCCATACATTATCTGTCAAACTCTTTTTTTTTTAATAAAATAAAGTGGCAAACGAGCAAACGGGTCACCTGATGGAAAGCAACTTCCGTCGCCCATGACACTCGCAGCATCAGAAGAGCTGCAGGTGCGTTGCCGGCCTCTTAAGAGGAGTAGGGTAATAGGGGAGGGTAGGGATGGGAAGGGAAGGGAATAGGGGAGGGTAGGGAAGGGAATAGGGTAGGGGATTGGGCCTCCGGTAAACTCACTCACTCGGCGAAACACAGCGCAATCGCTGTTTCACGCCGGTTTTCTGTGAGAATGTGGTATTTCTCCGGTCGAGCCGGCCCATTCTCTCTTCATTAAATTGAAGTTTAATAATCATTAAATGTCTCTGAGTGCGTTAGTTAAAGTCCCCATGTAAAGGGACAAGGGAGGCCGCTTGAATCCGCGTCCGGCTGATCTGACACATGAGTATGCACAAAACGAGTCCAGTGAATGAAAATAACTATAATATCAATTTGAAATATTATATTATGTACTTACAAGTTAAATTGAGTAGCTAATTACAAAAATACTGGTAAAAAGTATCCTATTCCCTTACCCGGGACTCAAAGTACCTCCATATCAAACAGCAAAATCGGGTCAGCGGTTTGGGCGGGAAGAGGTAACAGACACACAGACACACTTTCGCATTCATAATATTAGTATGGATTTTGGTTGTAAATTGGTAAAAGTAATAATATACAATAAAGAATAAATTATTCCTCAATTTGTTTTTATGGGCCGATCAGTGCGAGTGGTGATTCATGATCATGACGACATCCTCTCCTATCGTGTGAAGTCGGGCCTTGCACCCCTTGGCATGATGCGTCGAGCAGCTCCAGCGTTTTTTCGAGTTAAATTCCGCCTTACAAAAGAAAGTGTATTCACCGACTTTGATCATCGTTTTTCCTCTCCTGGATATGATAAATTTTACATCTGAAATTTAAATGAAAAAAGTTAAAAGTATAGTCGAATTCTGATCCCAGGACATCGGAAATGAAAAGGTAGTAACAGATTACTAACAAAAACGTTTGTGTTTTTTTATACTAATTAAAGCCGTTAATGAGCTTTTGTTTCTGATAATTTAAATGTATTTTTTCGTGATCAGTGGATTGGGATGGACTCAATCCGATAAAATTAAATACCTCTTCCATATTTTGCTAAAACATAGTTAACCCATCGAGCCCCATAAGCTCACTGGTGAGCGAGACACAATAGAATAACAATAGATTTCCAAGAATTCACGATCCAAGGATTAAGACAGTGGTAAGAAAATTACATTTTTTATGTATTATAATATTTTGTATACAAAAATTATAAACTGAATAAAAATAAAAAAAGTCAAATAAACTCTTATACTAAAGGATTATATACTTACTTATTACATATATTTAAGATGGTTCTTACATCATGGTCTTAGACCTGTCCAAAAGTTTGGAAGTGTACCACGTCCTAGGGGTCTTATAAAAGTTTCTCCATATCGGTATCTTATCCCCAAATAGGAATTGGTACGAATTTTCAAACTTCGCAAAAAAGGGGATAAGCCTTTTTGCGTTGGATTAACCCCTCGCAAAAAGGCTTTCTCCACGTCGAAATGATAATGATATGATAATAAATAAATAAAATAAAATATGTTTATTTCAGGCTTCATCAACCCATAAAAATATTAGTAAATGTGTTAGTAACAATGCATGACACCTATGTTAGTAAATAATGTGTCAGTGAATGTGTCGATTGTTCAACATAATAATTTCATCGTCCACCGTGTGAAGGTTAGCTTTGCATCCCCTGGCGTGGTGCGTCGAACAGACCCAGCGGACTTTGCCGTGGGCTTCAGCCTTCCGGTAAAAAGTGTAGTCACCCACTTTAATTAATTTGTGTCCTCGTCTAGATGTTATGAAGGCAACTTCTAAAATAATAAAGAAAAATTGTCAACTATTTTAATCGTGTTGTCTATTCAAAGAAAACGCTTTTAATGATAGGGGAAAATAATATAAATTATATATCCACAATTATTAATTATGCATGGTATGTGCTTATTGCGCATTTAACTTTGGAAATGCATTTTTTTTTTGTTATTTAGAATAAAAAATGATCTTGATTATTAATTCTTGAAGGTAAAAATAAAAATGTAGAAAAATACTTCAAGCATTTTAATTTTAACAATCTTCAGACATTTACTCTTTACAGCTTTTAAACATTGTTAACATCAAAAAAATATTACAAATAAAAATAAAAATATTCTTTGGCACAATTTTTTTAAAACTCTAGATATGACACGACTAAAAAACAAATCATTGTATGAGGGGAAGTAAAACCAAATCCTCACAAACAACCTTCAAGTCGGCCTTAAGACGCTCCCCCTACGGAGATGCCGTAATTTACCGTTTTTAGAGCCTTATAAGCTCATAATTTGAAAGCTACAAAATTATAATAAAAATACAGCAATAATTTTCAGTAAGTGTATCAACGTTCCTTTCATAGTTATTAATTTTCTATTTTTGTTTTTTATTATTAATTTTGAACTAAGATAAAGTAAAAAAAAGGGTTTTGGCGCGATCTCGGCAACGCGGCAAATGTATGGTCAAGGTCGTTTGCTCAGGGGATGGCCATAATTTGTCTAAAATTTTTAATTTTAAATTTATGTGGCTAACCAAAAATTGAAAAACTGACGTTTTGTCGTATAAATTAAAGCTTAAGGAGTAATACAAATATGTTTAAATGTATAGCTAGATCAAATAGCTAGATCTTAAAGATACTAAGTTTGTTAAAATTATAAGTTAAAAATGTGGCATTGCTCTTTTGTTGCAAAATGTTAGTTTCCCACTTCATCCACGCATGTTTTCATCTGTATTTAAGAATAAGAATACGTTTATTTTGTTAACACACAACATACACAAAACAGAAAATTAAAAAAATAAAAAATAAAAAGGACATAATGTTATATCACTACAAAATATTATAAAACAAAGTCGCTTTTTTCTCTTATGTCCCTTTGTTCCCTTTAATCTTTAAAACTACGCAACGGATTTTGATGCGGTTTTCTTTAATAGATAGAATGATTAAAGAAAAAGGTTTACAAGTATAATAACTTTCATTACTTAGTGGAGAAATACTGTTAATTTTGGGGTTCCTAATGTGATGTCGTAAATAATTACATTTTTTCCGCTTACATTGCAAATGCAGGCTGAACCCTACGACATTTACCAAAATAATGTACTAAGTATTGTACACTATGAAAAGGTCTACAGAAAACTTTGCGATGTCTATATAATTGTCTATATCTTATGGATATCCCACAATAACATTTTTTTGTCATTTACTTTTAACTTCAAATAATGGCTAATTTTCGAAGCGATTTTAACCAATACGTCAATAATCCTTATTCAATTAAATACTTTAAATACATTATTGATTTAATATAGAGCTATGGCCCTTTACAGCATATGATTTAAATGAATATTTTCGAAAATATTACAGATTTAAAAATTGCAGGACGTAGCTTTTGCGGCGGTACCGACCAATGCGCTCCACGGGTAGTAAATGAATATAATTAAAAACTACTGAATCGATTTTAATAATTTCTTCAGTGAGTGACATAGACATAGAGTGACATAGATATTTTATACCCGTGCGAAGCCGGGGCGGGTCGCTAGTTAATTATAATAGGTATAATTATGTACTATATATTATATAAAGACAAGACGTGTACAAACATCATAATATTTACCTAGAACTAAGATTATTGCCAATTTAAATACAAAAGAGAATTAAAAAAAAAGTTTGACAAGAAAGGTACATATTATATTATATTCTATGGATTAATAATGATAAAACCATGATAAAACACATGAATAATTTTATCGATTGTGACGTGGCTTGTAATTCATTATTTTAATGCTAATTTGGCATTACCAAATCTTTCTAGGAAAGCCGTGGTTATGATTCTGGCAAATTTTGACTATAATAGGCAAATCCTCCTCACTGGCCTGAACTGTGTGCAGTAACGCTCTACAACCTCTGGAATGGTGAGTGGAACAGAACCACAGGGTCTTCCCGGAGCAGTTCACTCTCTTCTTACAGAACTTGTACCCGTCTACGCAGAGGATCATGTTCCCCTTTTTCGACCAAAAAACTTCAACACAACCTGAAACAAACGCTCTGTCTAAATATTCTCCTAAAAGGTCAAATATTGTGTACATTTCAACAAGTCATGGAAACTTTGAGCACAAGAAAAAAAATGTATGTACATTTTCCTCCTCTTCATAATATGAGTTCTTCTAACTTTACTGATAATAAAAAAAGAAAATTAATAGTCAACTGGGATTGTACCATTGTGCATACCGTGTGCACTGTGCATGTGCCTAAATGTGACAACGATAATATAATGCTTGCTTTCCAGTTTGCTTATTCCGTTTTTGTCAGTCGCTTAGATAAATATAAAGACACATTAACCTTATAAAAATAGTAACTTTATTAACTTTCATATTATTACAAACAAAATTATTTAAAAAATTATATAATTAAGCCTAAAATGTACAGAAGTCAGCACACAAAGCAGAAAACAATTATATAGCTTTAAGGGGCCGGGTGCCATTGAAATTCTCATACATACGTAATACCAATATCATATTTTTCTCATACGAAAATATTTTAAGTGTTTAAATATTTTGTAGTAATTTTTTACGCAGGAACCTAGGTAGTTACTATTTTAAACTGAAAAATAACTCAAACATGTTAGATATTTTCGTATGAGAAAATGATTTTGGTATTACGTATGTATGAGAATTTCGATGGTACCCGGCCTCTTATAACAATGTTTTATAACATTCTGCGATAACTTTTCATCAGATTTATTGTAACATTGTAACAATAAAACTTGATATACTATAAAAATATGTAGATGTAAAGTATTGTCATACATAGTTTCTTCATTTTTTTATAAAATTTTCTTATTTTGATTCAGTGAATCTCAATTTCTTCTAATATTTTACCTACGTCCTATAGGTTCGCATTTGGTTACTCGTCTTAAAAATCCCCTATCACACAATTTAAATTTATGAAACGAAAGCAATTTCTTAATTATAATATTATCTAGTGTGAGTAATCGAGCCATTAAAATAAACACAAAATCAATCTATAGCCAACACATAATACATGCCATAATTCTAAAGATTGATTAAAATATTGTAAAAACATTGTTTAAATTATTTATAATGATAAACAAACTTACAAAATCATGATTAGTTGGAAAAAAAATGTATAGTAAAAAACTATGCGTACGAGTGGCCTCCGCCCATATAAACTATTTGATTGTGAACTGTATGGACGACGGCCCGGCATTTAAACCGCTCGTGCTGGGCGCACCGCCATCTGGTCTTGGCGCCGGTGATCCCGTTCACTCTGAACTTGTTGCCGTCAACGAACAGGAACGGCTTGTCTTTCAACGTCACGAAAAACACCTCGCGCACGCCTGGGAAAAAGAGGATTGAATTATTTATAACTAGTGACCCGCCCCGGGTCAATGCCAACGTTTCTGTTTGAATTTCTACAGCTCAATACGGCACTTTTAGGCAATTAGGCATTTTTAAAATTCGGATTGACGTCCGATTCCGATAGCAGACTAAAGAACAGACTTTCGAAAGACGAGCATTGCTCGTCGTTGGGAGCGCGATATGGCACGCGAAGTACATACACATGCGGTATCTATCATTATCTATGTCTGTGATTTGGACAAAACCCATTGCTAAGATGTAATATAAAATATTTTTTTCGTTAAATATTTTTTAACATTGAATTAAATAACTTTTTCGACAATACAGGTAATAGATAAAAAAATAACCACTCTCACAGTAAGAAACTGACATATTTATTTCACACATCATAAAAATCGTCAATTTTTATAATTTGATATCTTCTCTACTTATAATCTCTACTTCCTGTGGCATCCTTTGGAGCCCTTTAGTAGAGACTTAGTGTCTAAACACACTATGCCGAAATTCCGCGGCGGAAGTTCGGCTTGATTCCGCCTGCAATGTATTTTAAATTATGGATGCCACACCATGCCGAAATTCCGTCGCGTTATATTTTATGCGTTTGACATTCCTGACGTAGTCATACGGAATTTCCGCCGCGGAACTTCGGCATAGTGTGTTTAAACACTTATACAGTGGGGAATATAACACAAAGGACGGAGCAGAGGGCGATACTAGCACAATCAGTGATCCGACCATAATCCGACGTGTTGCACACGTCATATCAGAATATTGACAGAAACGTTGTCAAACGACAAACAAAACTTTTTGTTTACTGTCTGTGCTGCTTCTGCCATCTAGCGTGAAAACATTGGAGTAATTATATCCTGTTGTATTCCATGCAGCTGTCCTTAATGATTGTGGTGATTCTTCATCTTAACAATGGTCTTCCCTACCGTGTACAGGGAGGCTTTACATGCCTTATGCGTCGAACAACACCAGCGGCTCCTCTTATTGACCGTGACCTTGTGGTAGAAAGTGTACTCGCCTATTTTGATCAGCTTGTTTCCTCTTAAGGATTTAACGTACATTATGCCTGAAAAACGATTAATTTTAAGTTAACTAATAGCGATATAATAAATGTATTTTAAGTACTTACTATGTAGTTTTTAAAAAAAAACTTCAATTTTAAACTAACTAAATAACTATTACTTATGGAATGAAACCCAATAAAATAACCTTACACAAAGAAAATGTTTATTTTATTTTACCAAATGGTTTTACAAAATCGGTCACGTCAGAGTCAGCACCTACTTTAGATATTGCTGAAAATCTGCGATACTCGTAATAGACACTATTAACATAATAAGGGCCTGTTTCACCACTTCCTAATAAGGCTATCCACCAATTAAATTGACAGATCAAGAATGGAGAATCTGTCAAAAAAGTTGTGAATAGCCTATTAGGCACTTTATCAGAAAGTGGTGAAACAGGCCCTTAATATTATTACTGGTTCAAAAGTATGAAGATCCAGTAGTGAAATAGTTGATTTTTACACAATTTCTAAAAAAGGCACCATAAATCCCTACTAAAATTTTTACTACCTAAATACATTAAAATGCCTAATGATTGTGCTTATTGTTTAACGTGACGATCTCATCATCTATGGTGTACAAACTGGCTTTACATCTCCTATGCGTCGAACAAATCCAACGTTTTTTCATATTCCCTGTAGAGTGGTTGTAGAAAGTGTAACCACCGACTTGTATCAGCATTCTTCCCTTTTGAGATTTAACGAAGAACATACCATTGTCTGCAAAGATTTATTTCAAGTTAAATAGCTACATAAAACAAATTAAAATAAAAACATAATTTTTATCTTACATCACTGTTAATTAATTATTTATCATTCTAATAAATCGAACCGAAGAAAAATCTCTAAAACAAGCCACACAATCCTCTCACACTCCTTCGATTTTTTGCCAGAAAAATCGAACGCACTTGGCAATTTTTTTGTAACTAAGGAGTAACAAAAAACATCGGCCAAGTGCGAGTCGGACTCGTGCACGTAGGGTTCCTTACCATTTAAGAGCAAAAATAGACAAAAAAAATATATTTTTTATGGGAGCCCCTTTTAATATTTTATTTTTAATTTGAAATATTATTTCGCGGAATATTGCTAAAAATATTAATAAACTAATTCTTTTTTCAATAATATTTAGAAATTAATGAAATATAATAATACTTAGCATTCATAAATTAAAACCTTCTGTTGAAAGTCCTAAGATACTTAACGCTTTTGTATCAAACAATAATTATATTTCGCTAGTTAGTCACAGTAAATCATTATTATCCTATAGCTTTAAACGAGCAATTCTTGTATATTTATAATTGGAATCTCGGAATCGGCTCCAACAATTTTCATGAAATTTAGTATATTAGGGGGTTTCGGGGGCGATAAATCGATCTAGCTAGGAATCATTTTTAGAAAATGTCATTTAATTCGTGTTTTATCGACTACCGAGCAAAGCTCGGTCAAATAGCTAGTGACCATTTAAATGTATATCTTAATGATTGTGTTCATTGTTTAACTTGACAATCTCATCATTTATGGTGTGTAGACTGGCTTTACATCCCCTCTTCATATGCGTCGAGCAAAACCAGCGACTCTTGACAGTACCAGTAGAATGGAGGCAGAAAGTGTAATCACCGACCTTGATCAGTGTTTTTCCTTTTCTAGATTTAATGTACCACATATTGTCTGCAAACATTTACTTCACGTTAAATAGCTAGACATCCCCATTTACCTTATTGAAAACTCTTTTCGTTTAGAGGAACGACGTTTAAATTATAACAAGGAATTAACTGTGTCAAAACACATAGAAATCCATAAACTTTCAGTCTTTATTTACTTTCGTTAAAGTGTTTTAACACTTTTGTATAAAACAATTATTTTTCATACTAGATGAAGCCCGCAACTCAATGACGGATCCATGGCTGTACGACACTCGGTGTATCATTAAAAGTATTTAAATCTCTATATATATATATATATATATATATATATATATATATATATATATATATATATATATATATATATATATATATATATATATATATATATATATATATATATATATATATATATATATATATATATAAAGTTGTAACGACACTTTTTTATTCTATACAATTTAAAACTTATTTTATTAATAGTGTTTTATCTATTACACATTATGCACAGGATATATGAGGATGTCAAGCTATTTACCGTGAAGTAAATGTTCGCAGATATTGATATGTGCTTCGTGACGTCTCAAAAAGGAAAAAAGTTGATCAAGGTCGGTGATTACACTTTCTACTACCGCGACTGCTCCACAGGGAATATGAAAAGTCGTTGGGTTTGTTCGACGCATAACAAGAAGGGATGTAGAGCCAGATTGTACACGATAGATGATGAAATTATCAAGCTGAACAATCATCACAACCATTAAGAATATTATACAGTGTGTAACAAAAATAAGTGATAATACTTTAAGGTGTGTACGTGTTCCTTGTAGAGAGTTCACTGTGAAAGTAGCAGCGCTGAAAGACGAAATTTATTTTTCACTTTTGTATGGGCAAGGGCCCGAGCATCACGAGTTTCCCCAGAGCATCAGAGAGCATCAGAGATTTTTATATATATATATATATATATATATATATATATATATATATATATATATATATATATACATAAAACGCCTGAAGGGATTGGGCTGATTTTAGTCTTAAAATATTCGTAGAAGTCCAGGGAAGGTTTTAAAGTGACACGAAGTTCACCGGGACGGCTAGTGTATAATATATTCTTAGTGGTTGTGATGATTGTTTAACATGATAATCTCATCATCTATCGTGTACAATCTGGCTCTACATCCCTTCTTGTTATGCGTCGAACAAACCCAACGACTTTTCATATTCCCTGTGGAGCAGTCGCGGTAGTAGAAAGTGTAATCACCGACCTTGATCAACCTTTTTCCTTTTTGAGATTTATCATTATCTGGAAACATTCACTTCAAGTTAAATAGCTGGACATCCTCATTTACCTTATTCATAATGAATAATAGATAAAAACACTGATAATAAAATAAGTTATTACTCGTATAGAATCACAAAATCTACTATAATTATATTCGTATCCAGAACAAGCCACCCAATCTTTGACAAACCTTTGATTTTTACCACCTTAGACCTTAGTAGAGTAGAGCGTCCGTGGCCTAATGGGTAGACCTTCGGTTCGCACTCATAGAGGGTGCAGGTTCGAACCCGGGTGGAGGCGTGTACCTATGAGACATTTTCAGATCTCAAGTACATAATACGGACGCTCGTACGGTGAAGGAAAACATCGTGAGGAAACCCGCACATAGTTGGTCCCAGACGTATTGACTAGTTCTTTCCTCTGGACTAGGCCGACTATGATGCGAGAATGCCGTATGCGCTTGGGCAACCATACGGACATTTAAAAATCTTGTCCCAGGCACTACAGTATTTGAGGAGTGGTTACTTCGCTCTGAAAAATACTGCATAAATCATCCACAACGGATGTAAAGGCCTAGTAGTATAGACCTTAGTAACAATAAAAAAGGATTACCAAAGATTGAACTTCAGTATTCACACTTAAAGTAGCAGTTATTGAGACGTTTGCCCTTAATGTCGAAAAATATATTAATAAAGTCAGCTACATAACTGCCTGAAAAAAAATACTCTTAATATTTAGAAATTACTAAATAATAATTCTTAACATTCATAAATTAAAACCTTATAAGTACTTATAGTCTTTATTTACAAATTTTGTTAAAAGTCCTAAGATACTTAACGCTTTTGTGTAAAACAATTATATTTCATACAAGTTGACGGATCCATGGCTGCACAACGCACGGTGTATCATTATGACCATTTAAATGAATATCTTAATGGTTGTGGTCATTGTTTAACTTAACAATCTCATCATCTATGGTGTGCAGACTGGCTTTACATCCCTTCTTCATATGCGTCGAGCAAAACCAGCGACTCTTGACAGTACCAGTAGAATGGAGGAAGAAAGTGTAATCACCGACCTTGATCAGTGTTTTCCCTTTTTTAGATTTAATGTACGACATATTGTCTGCAAATAAAAAAAATTACTTCACGTTAAATAGCTAGACATTCTCATTCACGATACCTTATTAAAACCCTTTTCGTTCAGAGGAACGACTTTTTAATTATAACAAGGTATTAACAGTGTCAAAACACATAGGAATGCATAAACTTTCAGTCTTTATTTACTTTTATTAAAGTGCTAACACACTTAACACTTTTGTATAAAACAATTATTTTTCATACTAGATGAAGCCCACAACTCCGTTGCGCTAACACTGCTGCGCCATCTATGACGGATCCATGGTTGTACAACACTCAGTGTATATCATTAAAAGTATTTAAATGTATATAATATTCTTAATGGTTGTGATGATTGTTCAGCTTGATAATTTCATCATCTATCGTGTACAATCTGGCTCTACATCCCTTCTTGTTATGCGTCGAACAAACCCAACGACTTTTCATATTCCCTGTGGAGCAGTCGCGGTAGTAGAAAGTGTAATCACCGACCTTGATCAACTTTTTTCCTTTTTGAGACGTCACAAAGCACATATCAATATCTGCGAACATTTACTTCACGGTAAATAGCTGGACATCCTCATATATCCTGTGCATAATGTGTAATGAATAAAACACTATTAATAAAATAAGTTTTAAATTGTATAGAATAAAAAAGTGTCGTTACAACTTTTTCCGTCCAGCCCCCTCTGCAACGCGCGATAAGGAACTTCGTTCTAAAAATTCTACTATAATAATAATTATTATTAGTTTCTAGAACAAGCCTACCAATCCTTGATACTCCTTTGATTTTTGCCACCTGGTAACAAAAAAAAAGGATTACGAAAGATTGAACTTCAGTATTCACAAAAGTATCAGTTACTGAGACGTTTGCCCTCGATGTCGAAAAATATAATAGTAGAATCATTTACCTCAAGCCTGAATTCAAAATTATCTTCCATATTTAGAAATTAATAGATAATAATTCTGAACCTTCATAAATTAAAACCTTATACTTTCGTCTTTATACCTGGGCCATGGGCCTTAGTTGCAGGCCCATGTTGGATGCGAGTAGCAGGAGATCGGTCATCTTGGCGTTCATTGAGAGAGGCCTATGTCCAGCAGTGGACGACTATAGGCTGATATGATACTTTCGTCTTTATTTACAAATTTTGTAAAAAGTACATAAGATACTAAACGCTTTTGTATAATATCATTATGAGCGTTCAAAATGTGTAATATGTATACCATCTTAATGATTGTGTTCATTGTTTAACTTGACAATCTCATCATCTATGGTGTGCACACTGGCTTTACATCCTTTCTTCATATGCGTCGAGCATAACCAGCGACTCTTGACAATGCCAGAAGAATGGTGGCAGAAAGTGTAATCACCGACCTTGATCAGTGTTTTTCCTTTTCTAGATTTAATGTACCACATATTGTCTGCAAATATTTAATTAATGTTAAATAGCTAGACATCCTCATTTACCTTATTAAAAATCGTTTTCGTCCAGAGGAACGACGTTTTTATTAACTATAATAAGGAATCAACAGTGTCGTGAGAGCACGACACTGCCAATTCATTCATATTCCTAGTAATATTCTATCCCCCTTACTAATAAAGCTGTATAAGCTTTGAATAGTTATACAGTGTTTTGTCTTCTTCAATCCAATTAAAAATGTCACTTGTGTGACAGTAACAAATTACTGTATAACTATTCAAAGCTTATACAACGTTTATTAGTAAGGGGGTATTATTTGTATAAAATAAAAACACTATTTAAATAGTTTGTCTCTAGAACAACCCACCCAATTATTAGCTCACAAAAAGTATATATTATATGTATAATAACCGTAATTGGACTTCATGTATTGTTCACCCTTTATGTGTTAAAGTAATTGAGGGATTTGTCCTAGACAACAAAAAAAAAATCTGTTTGATATTTAGAAATTAAAAATACATTAAAATTCTTAAACCTTTAGTTTTTCGTTAATACTTTTGTTTTAAACATATTTTATTTCATATTAATTCACTTTTTTTATTCCGGCGAATTTATCAATAACCTGCTTATTTTGTCCACTTCAGCCCGTTCTCGTATTGCCTTATAGGGGACCATCTCCTTAAAGCTAAGTAGGGGTTTCTCGGATACTGGGACTTGGGCACTAACTATGAGGGGTCCATGGCAGCACAACGCAGAGTGCATCATTAAGAGTATTCGTATGTAGATCTTAATGATTGTGGTCATTGTTTATCTTGACAATCTCACCTTCTATCGTGTACAGACTGGCTTTACATCCCTTCTTCATGTGCGTCGAGCAAAACCAGCGACTCTTGATAGCACCAGTGGCGTGGCAGTAGAAAGTGTAATCACCGACTTTGATCATCGTTTTTCCTTTTCTAGATTTAATCAACGATATCTCTGAAAAATAGTTTATAATTCGTTTGAAGTTTTTAATACTAGATACACATCCTCATAAAATTCACAAGCGAGAGTAATAATAGTAGTAAAAATGGTAGTAATAATTTTATTAGTCTGATAAAATGAAATTATAATATTAAGTTCTATTACCACTTAAAATGATTTGATCAAGAAAAGGAAACAAACAAAAATAGGTCTTATATAATTCGATATCTACAGTTGATAAATTTTATCAACTGTAGATATCGAAAATAAAATAGAGTAATAATTAAAAATTAAAACCGATTTTATTTTACTAAATATGCCTGGCCTTAAAACATTTAATGCAGAGATTTTGGTTGCATTTTCTACAATATTTTTTAATTTTCTTTACTTTTTTCTTTGCTTGTATGCTAGTAAACGTTTTTCGCAGTCTCTCATAGCATCCAGCACAATTTCTCCGTTTGTCGGTCATCTCAAGGATATGATCATCGTTCCTAGGTTTCCGATTCTCTGAAATATTTCTCTATATTATGAGTAAGCCTGTACATTTTTAATATGCGTTTCAGCACAGAACTCTCTGAGGGATGAAAGGAAAGCAGATGTGGCATATACGTGGCGGCCAAAGGAAGATCTTCCGACCGAGCGAGGTGTTATGCTCGGTCAGGCCGGAGCCCACGTGATACATTTCAGCTGTCGTATTTATACCGACGCGCTCCGAAAACTTCGATAATGCGATGCAGGAATGTTCGGCGAATTGTGGGTACCGCCACATCACTCCCCCCCGGAGGTCAAATCTTGAAGTCTTGTTGTTGACGCTTGAGTCGCCAGTGCCAGAGAGTTCCAGTGAGTCGGAACTGTTGCAGTGAGTCCCAGTGAGTCGGAACTGTAAACTGCTGCACGGGATCCAGTGAGTCGGATAGCTGCCGTGCGGGGCCGATGCTACGTGCTGACCAGGAGAGGTCTGATGTGCTCTGCTTGCTGACCGGTCGGTGTAGTGAGAAAGCCCGATGATGCCGATGCGGAGTCGCCCAGGCCGCGGTACATTGCGGCTAGTGGACGAGGTACCCGATGAGGCAATGCTGGCTGGCGCGGTGCGGAGGGGCGGGGAGTGATGATGATGAAAGGAGGCGTGTTCTGTCGAGGGTCACCAATGTGGGATATGCGTGGCGGCCAAAGCAAGATCTTCCGACCGAGCGAGGTGTTATGCTCGATCAGGCCGGAGCCCACGTGATACATTTCAGCTGTCGTATATATATCGACGCGCTCAGAAAACTTCGATAGTGCGATGCAGGAATGTTAGGCGAATTGTGGGTACCGCCACAATGCAGAGCCATTAAAATGTAAAAATTAAGATGAAGTCCTTACAACCGAATTTTTATCGCAAAATTTTAAGGTCATAAATTATAATAAACATTTTTGGGAACCTTATCGAAAAAATAGAAAATATCGGAATACATGCACTTATATATGAAAATTAAGCTGGTCCTGACTATTATACAGAGTTGTAACGTCTATTCAGGATTGGCGAGACATGCATTTTTTTACCTAATGTTGTTGTGGTCCAGCTACGAGGTAAGTCGTAGTAGCAGTAATTTTTTCCAAAGTGTACAATTTGTACAATCTTGTAGGGAGAGTAAATCAAACACTGTTATCACTCAACACTACCACTCGGGCTCGTAGCTGATAGAAGAAGGGAATGTCGAGCGACATCTCCTTATATATCAACAACCCCACTCCTACACTACAGCCAGAGGGCGTTTGTTTATTATCAAAACACTACACAAAGTAATTTATTTTCCGCCTCGGTATGGAAACATTTAAACTATATATATACAGTATACAACTTAACGAATCAATGGTAAGTGGTTGTGATTATTATTTAACCTTACAATTCTTGTACCTATTGTATGCACGGAGGCTTTGCATCCCTTGTTCATATGTGTCGAACAACCCCAGCGACTTTTTATATTAATTTTGCATTGGTGGCAGAAAGTGTAGGCACCTATTTTAATCATTGGTCTTCCTCTTCTGGATGTAATGAACGCTACGTCTGAAAAATACTATCCCATTTATTTAAAACTTTCTAAAGTACAAATTTTATTCATTCTGCTCCTCTCAAAGATGAAAAAACTTTTGAGTGAATAAATAACAATCATCGATTCATCCATCCAGAATCGATGTTTGTTATTTGTCACGAAAACGTCGAAAATTACTAGTTGGATAGGTATTAAACATTTTTATGATGTACAATTAGATATTTCTCAAAAATTTTATTGATAAAAATGCTTTGTTTTCTACTCTATTAATATATTTTTACCCAAATGCCAGGAAGGGTTATGTTTTTAGCGCGTATCTTATACTTTTCACTATTATTTTCAAGTCAAACACACAATGTAAAAATTTATTGATTGTGGTCGTTGTTTAGTTTAACAATCTCTTCTTGTACTGTATACAGGGGGCTTACTCCCGAAACTGATATCGATTTCGATTTTCGATTTCAACGGTTTTTGACACTATAGACATGCTTTAGACATCTAAAATAGCGCACGATCGTGCTGCGGATCTGGTAATAGGGGAGGGTAGGGATGGGAAGGGAAGGGAAAAGGGGAGGATAGGGAAGGGAATTGGGCCTCCGGTAAACTCACTCACTCGGCGAAACACAGCGCAAGCGCTGTTTCACGCCGGTTTTCTGTGAGAACGTGGTATTTCTCCGGTCGAGCCGGCCCAATCGTGGCGAAGCATGACTCTCCCACGTATAAATAAGTAAGGTGCGTCGGACGGACCATTATTGTCCAAATAAAAACTAACTCTTGATGTCTACAAAATATATTAGAATATGTATAGGTACTTATGACAATGTTAAGTGTAACTACAAAAGAGAATTTACATATTTGTTTAATGTCAAGATGTTCCTTAACGAAAATAACCATTTTAAACCCACTAAAGTAGAAAACGAGCACATCCATCTAATGTTTCTAAAGAAATGTATTTTTATGGTATGACGAAAAAACACAAACATTACATAATACACACTGGCAAAATTAGCGGAACATAGGTAAAAAGGGCCAAAACTTGAACTCAAGTGGGTCGGGCTGTCTGAAAGCCTTTTTTATAGCTTCTAAACTCATTCAAGAAATAAAATATTGAACAAAACTGGCAAGTTGACAGGTTTTTATAGCAATTATGCCCTAATAAGTGTTTTTCGATTATTGACGTTGTAAGTGTTCCTGATAAGAATGGCGTTTTAGCGGGGTGCAAGGTGTGCTCAGCTCATTTGATTGTTTGGTTTTTGGAAGAACACATTGCTTAGATACAAAACTAGTGATTTCCCAGCATCTGCGACAACTAGAGTTGTAACCACGATAGAGAAAGGTCACACCTACCGTTCGGTCAGTCAGGCCTTACGTGTGTCGGCTTCCGTGGTTCATCGTAACTTTCAACGCTTCAGAGAGACTGAGATCTTACGTTCGGAGACGAGAATAAGGCAGATATCGGGTGACAATGGTTCAGGATGACCATTTTGTAAGGAAACAAAACTTAAGAAATCGACCTCAAACTGCTATGCAGACACGAAACCTGTCGGAACAGGTCCAAGATGAACGTGTAAGTGATTGTACAGTAAGAAGAAGATTCAAAGAAGTTAAATTAAACTCAAAAGTGCCAGCAAGGGCACCAAAACTTGAGACAGGACACCGAAGAGCCAGGCTAAGATTTGCGCGTGAACATCAAAATTAGACAAGCGAGTGAAATCTTGTGCTGTACAGTGATGGGAGCAAATTCTGTGTACATTGTATTGACAGGCGATAAAGAATGTGGATAAATCATAAGGAAAGCTACAGGCCATCAAACTTACCGGAAACAGTGGCCTATGATGCAGGCTTCGTAATGGTTTGGAGTTGCATATGATTTGGAGCCCGCATGGAGCTGATGATAATAGATGATGGTACTTTGACAGTACAGGGCTATAGCACCGACATCCTGGAACTGCATGGTGTGCCTTTTACACAGTTTTAGGTAGTAATTTCAATTTTATGTGCGTCCATGGAGTAAGAAAATCGGGCATTATTACCTAAACGATGCTGGCGTAGCCCAGGTGGAGAGGCCAGCGTGGTCTACGGATATGGATCCGATTGAAAACGTGTGGCACATCAATGGGTGAACGGTACGAGTTAAAACTCCAGCTCCAAAATGTGTCCAGGAGCTCGAGTTAACGCTAGTGGAGGAGTAGGAGAATATCCCACAGGAAATGATTGACAATTAAAATGCAAGCATGGAATGGCGTATCCAGGCCCTCTTGAGATCCATAGAAGGCATTACACGCTTTTAACATGGCATTTCTTTAATAAAAATGGAGAATTTATCTTAAAAACTTACTACTGAAATTTCAAAGATATTCTTAATTTTTTTATTTTTGCTGATTTTTTTCTATTTTTAACGTTTTTATGCCCTAAATTTATATAAAATTTCTTTTTAATAATCAATTAGTAAATAAATAAATAAATATATAAAAATCAGTGAACAATTTAAAAAAAATTGAAAATTTTGTTATGTTCCTCTAATTTTGCCGGTGTGTTTATTTCATATTTTTCGTAACCTTCTAATAATTTTAAATAACAATACAACGTTGCCATAACGACGTTGACAAGACGCCATGTCAACATCTAGATTTTTATACGATTTTGTTCCGGAATTCCTACGCGTTACAATGACATCAAAAACGAAATCGAAATCAGACTCGTATCAAGTTGATATCACTTTCGGGAGTAAGGCACCAGGTAGGCTCTACAGCACTTGTTTACGTGCGTCGAACAAGCCCAGCGGGTTTTTAGTTTTTACATTAATTGTGACTTGGTAGCAAAAAGTGTGGCTACCTATTTTGATCATCCTTTTTATTCCTTTTCCAGATGTAATAAATGTGGCATCTATATACGCGAGTGAAAAACTTTAGATTCCTTTAGACGAATAATGCGGATACGTAGTTGTGAAGGAGAGCTAATATTATTTTGAAATTATGCTTTTGTCATACATTTTTTAACAAATAAAACATTATACACACTACAACACACACACTAGGAGATTTTGATTGACACACGAATTGTACTCTTTTATTTATGGTTGAAGTCTGTTGTCAAATTGAAAAAAGATTTAGTTTTTTTATTGAATCTTAAATACAGTGTTAGACAATTACTATACGGCCAGTCTTTCATCATTTGACTATAACTGTCGCAGTAATTATGTCTATTGCGGGCTCTACACTCGCGGCGCAAATTGCGGCCGCGACTCACGGATGCTACGCGCCGTGAACACGATGCGTACAAATACGAAGTCGCGAATCGCAAACACGAAGCTGCGAAACCTCCACACTCGCGGTTCGCGGCCTTCGCGGGCTTTCGCGCCGCGAGTGTAGAGCCCGCATAAAAAATAATAAAGTCAATATTTTGACAATAGAATATCAATTGAAAAGCGTTGAAATTTGAAACTTATAACTTAATTTTTTGAGGTCTAATTCTCTTGTAACCTAAAAAATACAACAACACTTATTTGAAGTTACCAAAATAAAAATAAGACTCGATATGTTTTTTTTTTTTTAAATGTTAAATTTGCGAAGACGATGAATGCTATTTATTTGTCTTATTGATGTACGAGGGCTGTTTGAAAAGTTCTCGGCCTAACATACTTCTGCGTGACTTACACGCGTATAACTTCTACCACGTATAGGACTATTTTAAAATAGATTAAAACTCACGCCGTTTGTAAATTGCTTCATCAGAAAAAAAATTTTTGAACAACCATCTAGGGCAAGTCAGCAGAAACTTGAAGGCGTATTCGAACAGTTGCGCAGTTTTTGCAAAGTCTTATAAAATGAAATTGTAAACACGAAATCAGTCTTTGTCATTTTAAATAAGTTTTCTTAGCAGATATGTGAAACAATTAAACAAAAATGACTCAACAGTTTCAATGTATAATATAGGTATTTAAAAACGAATCTACCCCAATTGCTAAAAATCATCCATTTTCTAGAAAAATGACCAAAATTAAAAAAAAAATGCTGTAATATCCGAATAAATTAAATGATAAAAGAGAGATTGATAAACACTCATTTAAAAATAGATTAATATTTATTTTATAATATCATAAAGATTTAAAAAAAATGTCTCTGCAAAACCGGTGCCGCGTTTGCCGACAAAAATCTAAGTATCCGCGGACAGCTCCAAAGTTAAATTAATTTTTTGAAAATATTTTGTATCAAAGAGATTCAAAATTTATTATTTTATTATCATAAGTTATTCATTATTACAATTTTATAAACATCAAGCTAAATAATTGCCTACTCTTTCGATGATGGTGGAAAATTGGGTCACAGAGAAAATATCTTCTTGAAAAAGTGTTACAGACTAAGGCCACAATTTTTTAGTTGGGGACTAAACTCTACTAATTTTTTTTTTCAAAAAGAATAGAACATTTATAAAGGTAAATAGTATTTTTCTAGGCCTTTTGCCATAAAAAAATGTGCAGTAGAGTCCTATGAACACAATGATCAGATTGGTGTTAATAAGGGCAAAACCGCCCGCGTCTCAAAGCTAAAATTATTTATTAAAATAAATAATTGTGTAAAATAAATGTCACTATCAGAAAATTTTGACTTAGTTTTCAGGTTACCAGGGACGAAGATATATACATTTTAATGAGACATAGTTGATCATTTTGATAATTTTGCAAGACTTTTTATAATCAACTTTTTAGTCATAAAAAATAAATGTAATAAGAATTTTGAAAGCCATTATATCCTCTAGTTTAAGACTGAATTTAAAACTGAAAAAGAAACTTAAATCGTATCAAAGAAAAAAATCGTAAAGCCGAGAACTCAAACAGTCCTTGTATGTCAAATCCAATGTTTTCCAAAAATATCTTATAAAAATAAACGCTTTATTTTCTATTTTCTTTATATATACAGCATGACTGGTGAGACATGATTAATACTGACGGAGAGTATTTGGTACTCGATTCTCATTATAATTATGTAATTTATTACTAGGTACTTAATTTTGACGCCCTTTAAATAAATGAATAAATCTATATTAAAATGTCCTTAACCGAACAATTTTGTTCCTTAATCTTTATTTCCAAAGATATTTAAAAAAAACATGAAAAATAGAGAAGATCCGCCCGAGTAACTACAGTTTTATGCTAAGCTAAAATGAATCTTATTGCGATGCGTATACGCCTGGTCTTTGGTTGTGTGCAAGGTTATCGTTTTGGATTGAGATTAATCCCCGCCTTAAGCTACATTTACTCAGTGATCAATTGATATTATTTTTTTCAACTAATAAAATAGCCAAATATCACGTCTTCGAGTATTGAACATGTCTCACCAGTCATGCTCTATATATTATATACTCCCATATTTCAACATTTTCAGGTGGTTTATCTCCATAATGTATTGATTTGATGATTGTGGTCATTGTTAATTTTAACAATCTCTTCCTGTATCGTATAGAGGTAGGCCCTACAGCCCTTGTTCACGTGTGTCGAACAAGCCCAGCGGGTTTTTACATTCATTGTGGCTTGGTGGCAGAAAGTGTAGCCACCTAATTTAATCATTATTTTTCCTCTTCTAGACCTAATGAAAGTGGCATGATCTAAAAAAATACTAATTCAATTATTATTTGAAGGTACCAAAGTAAAAATGAATAAAGACTTCAAAAATGTTAAAGTGAAGACGAATAAATTAATGAATGCTATTTATTTGTCTTATTCATGAATGAATATCAAAAATCTACTAATTGGATTTTAAATATTCATGAATGTTAAATCCAATGTTTTTCAGAAATATATTCAAATAAAATACACTGTTTTCTAACTTATAAATATATTTTTCCACTTATCAATATTTTAAGATATTTATTGTAACGAATCAATCCATTAAGTATCAATTTAATGATTGTGGTTATTGTTAATTTTAACAATCTTTTCCTGTATCGTATGGAGGCGGGCTTTACATCCCTTATTCACGTGCGTCGAACAAACCCAGCGGGCTCTCACTTTACTTGTGGCTTTGTAGCAGAAGGTGTAGCTACCTATTTTGATCATTTTTTTTCCTCTTCTAGATGTAGTGAAACTGGCATGATCTAAAAAAATACTATTACAATAATTATTTGATAGTATGGTACCAAAGTAAAAATTACTAAAGACTTTCCTTCAAAAATGTTAAAGTGAAGACGAATAAATTAATGGATGCTATTTATTTGTCTTATTCATGAATGAATGTCAAATCCAATGTTTTTCAAAAATACCTCAAAATAAAATAGCACTTTGTATTTATACTTTGTGAATATATTTTTTTAAATTATCAAGATTTTAGGGTGGTTTATAGTAATGTATTGATTTAATGATTGTGGTCATTGTTAATTTTAACAATCTCTTCCTGTACCGTATGGAGGCAGGCTTTACATCCCTTATTCACGTGCGTCGAACAAACCCAGCGGGTTTTCAAATTACCTGTGGCTTGGTAGCAGAAGGTGTAAGTACCTATTTTGATCAATGTTTTTCCTCTTCTAGACGTAATGAAAGTGGCATGACCTAAAAAAATAGTAATTCAATTATTATTTGAAGGTACCAAAGTAAAAATGAGATTCGACTTATTCTTTTAAAAATGTTAATTTGTGAAGACGAATGGATAAATAAATGGGTATTTTTTATTTGCCTCAAAAACTACTAATTAGATTTTAAGCATTCATGATTGTTAAATCCAATGTTTTTAAAAAATATATTCAAATAAAATACACTGTTTTCTATTATGTTTATTAGTTATTACTAAAAATAAAGAATTCAGGATTTTGTGCAATAAATAAACATTCTCGTTCCTGCTTTATTGATACAATAATCTTTTCCTAACATTTCATACATAAAAAGGCCAGTAATTTTGTTTCATAATTTGTATATTATGTAAGTGATTATACTGTCGGTTCTTAGTGAAAATTCATGAACATTAATAAAACTCCCACTTTTCAACTTTTCCACTTTATTAAAACAATATTATAAATTTTAGGATAAAAAAGAGAATAGGATTACTTAATCCTTTTCTCTTTTTTATCCTAAAATTTACACCACCTGATGATGTGAATGAATTTTTAATATAGTGGAAAAAGTGCACGAAAAATTGTGTTTTATTAGTGTTTAATGATTGTGGTCATTGTTCAGTTTAACGATTTCATTTTCTATCGTGTACAGATACGCTTTACAGCCTTTGGCGTTATGCGTGGAACAGGACCAGCGGCTTTTAATATTGACTTTGGACTGATGGTAGAAGGAGTAATCGCCGATTTTAATCATCGTTTTTCCTCTCCTAGATGTAACGAACGATACGTCTGAAAATACCACAGTTAATTTTTAATAAAAAAAGGAACATTTTATAAGAGCTACTATATTGGCTGTTTTTGAACTTTTTGCAGAGCCCAGAGGTAAGTCGAAGAAGATCAATTTATTTTTTAAAAATTATACTGTCATATTTTATCAGTTATCACAAACCTTCGTCTTTTTGAATGCGAAATTCGATAAATTATTTAAGGTGTTGTTAAAAAAGAATAGATACAGCTTTTTTTATTTATTGAATAAATTATATATTAATTATTATTAATCAAATAGCCACACAGCTATAAATAATGAGATCATACTTTAATACAATTAAAACATTCAAAATGTAAACTTTAAAAAACTAGAATTCTAAGGAAAATCTAGATATAACATTTCTGACAAACGGTAATTTTGTGCTCTCCACACAACGCCTTATTGCACTCGGTACAAGTACTTTTAGTCATCCTTCGCTTTGCGGCCGGACAAACAGAACATGTTCTTCTTTTTTTTGGTATATTAGGTTTTTCGTCTGCATTATTTTGTTTAGTCTCTGGGTCGGGTTTAACTTTGACATGATTGTCTTCGATCTCACTATCGTCTGAAATAAAATGCAATACCAATAAAAGATTTCCACAAAAATACACACACATTTCAAACAAAATGTTTAGAGTAGGTATAGACTATAGACTATAGAGTATAGGCTAATGTAAAGAAAAGAAAATAAGATCCAAATACGTACTTAACAAATAGGATATTCTTTAATAACGTCTTTTTAACATTTTTCTTAATTATCATGAGATCAAAGAAAACAATTAAATTCTCTAAACAAAGAAGCCCCCAATATAGCTTAGGATAAAATGAATTACTTTAAGACATGAATAAGTTATTCATTGCTTATTTTTAAGCGTTTGTACATTGTTAAACAACTTTCAATGCTAGTTAGTAAAATTGAATTGACGCCTACAAGAGGTACCTATGCTACAAAGAACTAGTGGAAGATGAAATAATAAGAGCAGGGCCGACTGAGCAGCCGCTCTAAAGCTGCGCGTCCACCGGGTCGGAATCGCAGCGAACGGTGCGGATAGAGCGTCGTCATTTATAATTTGTCAGGCGCAGAAAATATGACGTACCAGCGCGCGCAGTACCATAGAAATCAATACAAAGCAACAAATCCGTCCGGTCCGTAGTCCGTACGCTCCGATTCCGATCCGGTGGATGACCATGCGACAGTGTTCAAATTTGACCTTTTTTCCGCAGGGGAAACACTTTATTGGTGCCCCGGGTCGGAGATGTGCCTCAGTTAAGCTTAAGCATCCCGAGGGAACGTGGGACTGCCGGCGCCGGGCTTACCCACTAAAACCACCTGCTGTTCGCCTTCAGCCGTATAGGGAGAGATGTCCTGGATTTAAGACGACCGGCCGGTCTACCTCAGAAGGGACCGGACTTCCACCAATGTTAGGGGAACATGCTCAGGAGATCGCGAGAGGTCCCCGTCTAGCACTGCCACGAGATCGTGGCGCTGCACGGCCCAACGATCGCACACCTCCAGGGTATGCTGGGCCGTGTCCTCCGCAGCGCCACATTCATGGCAGGCTGGCGTTGGTTCGCTCCTGCCAACTTTACACAGGTACTCACCGAAGCATGCGTGCCCGGTGAGTACCTGTGTAAGGCGTTCAAAGACCTACTCAAGCAAGCAAAAGGGCGCTATAATCAGATCTCGCTCCATCCTAAAACTTGCCTTGAGCCTAAAAATGTGTCCACTCAATGAATTTTATCGTAATGCATTACAAGTTGAATTGCAAATAAATCTATTCGGCCACTAGATCTTATAGTCATTTAACCATCCATAAAGACGAGAGAATGTCCGCTATGCCTTATGTACAATCGAAGAAATTGATCCATAGGCAGGAGTCAACACGGACCCACTTTTTTTTAATGAAATTAAGGGGCAAACGAGCAAACGGGTCACCTGATGGAAAGCAACTTCCGTTGCCCATGGACACTCGCAGCATCAGAAGAGCTGCAGGTGCGTTGCCGGCCCTTTAAGAGGGAATAGGGTAATAGGGGAGGGTAGCGAAGGGAATAGGGGAGGGTAGGGAAGGAAATAGGATAGGGGATTGGGCCTCCGGTAAACTTACTCACTCGGCGAAACATAGCGCAAGCGCTGTTTCACGCCGGTTTTCTGTGAGAACGTGGTATTTCTCCGGTCAGGCCGGCCCATTCGTGCCGAAGCATGGCTCTCCCACGTATAAATATAATCTTCAATTGGTCATGTTATGCCCATTCAATATTACCCGTGATCTATCAGCCGGGTTTGACATGTCGCGAACAAATTATGTAGGTTCGCAATCAACTTCTCTGAAAGTACATTTATGGCTATTTCATCTCATCTCTGATCTTATTTATAAATATTTATCTCTTCAGCAATGGTTATGTTCCTCTTTAGCTCGCACCATCATCTGTCCGACGTAGTAGTAGTAAGCCTTACATCCGCGCTTCGTGCACCGCCATCTCACCTTGTCGCGCCCTTCGTACTGTTGGTAAAACTTTTGGTTTTTATATATCATTTGAGTTTTCCCGTTTGCCTTTGTAAAGAAAAATGCTGAAATATTTACAAAGTTATACTTCAGATCGAACAAAAGCGTTGACTTCTGCAAGCGACTAATTGAGGTAGGTTTTTTTCATTTATTTGTGAGCCAAACTTGCCTTACACAGCCAACACTCAAGTAAGAATGATAACTTAAGGTAGCGTAGTTGAATGCATGTGTGTGCGTGTGCACGCGTAGAATACAGCTTTATGTTGAGTTTCGTGTCTGCAGTAATATCAACGGACGCTATTTTATTTTTTTATATCTTTGATCTAACATTTTACAATTAAAAAGGGTTCTAAATTACTTTATGCCAGCAATTTACAATTAAAAAGAAATTTACAATTAAAAAGGGTTCTAAATTACTTTATGCCAGCATTATATTTCCTATTAAAAACAATAAATGTGTAAAATATATAATATTTTATTAAAACTATTTTTATATTCAATTAAATAAAACAGTAATTACAAGAGTAATAAAATGATTCGAAAAAAAATTCAATGTGACGGAAACAAAAACTACGCACCTCAAAAATTTACTATAATAATAATAATAATATAATATAATATTGAATAGTAAACTATGTACATTTTTTGTCACCAAAATCTGCAGATAATTAACATAACAATCAAAAGGTATAATTCTCCACCAAACATGTTCGTTTTCCTAAGCCGCATAATATTTTCAAAACATTTTTCATGCGCTAATATTTCTTTATTATATTACTATTAAAATCTTTACTAAGCGAATAAACTGTACAAAGTCAGCTTGCGTTTGTCTAAATTTCTTAAACTTTAAAAAGTAGAAAAGTCACATGACGGACAAAACAGCGAATCTTTAATAATAATTATACGCTGCGTAGATATCAATTAAAATTAGTAATTACAGGATAAAAAAGGCATATTATCTTATTATGAAAAAAAAATCACGACCCCGCCCTTTGCTTCTTGATTGTTTTTTTTTAATTTCAACCTCTTGCAAACCCCCTACAGAAGCTTTGCGATCCACCAGGGTGTCGGGACCCACAAAAAAAACAGTTGTAGTCTATGCTCACTTCATTTTGTACCAATTATTATCGTACTGCACGTTTCGCGTATGGTTGTGTTCGTTGTAAAACGCGACCACCTTCTGGTTTATGGTCAGGAGGGAGGCCCGGCAGTTCTTGCTCTTCTTCTGCGAGCAGTACCACCTGGATTGATAGGGTTGGCCCTTCATCCCGCACCAGAACGAGTAACCGTCGTACACTAACTTCGCATTACCGCGAACCGTCGGCACGAATATCACTGGAAAGACGAAAATGGAAAAATGTATAATTGTAATAGGTGCAATGATAGTAACGTGGTTAAAGTATTGTAAAGGTACAAGTTGGAACCGAGCGACACGCGATAACTTCACGTGTCTTCGCGACACTACTAGTTTCTATGTATTTCTATGAAACACCCTACAGTTCGACAAGGCTTTAATTTAATGTGTTAACGTCAGTCAATGTCAGCGCTGCTGGTAAAGGAGAATTGTCAAACACATGTCAAAAATGACGTTTTTGTATGATAGAAGCGTTTAGTTCCTTTTCTCGCCACGTTCAAATAAAGCCTTGTCGAACTGTACGCAGCTAGCGACACTTATTTATAGAAATACCACAGAATATATTATAATAGTACTCTGGAAATACATAGAGATCAGTAGTGTCGCGACGACACGTCGTCTGCTGCCGCTTCATGTAGCCGGCTTCCAACTTGTACCTTGATGATACATTTTCTTTCATGAGAGATGAATTTAAAAAAATGGATGTACTTTGTAGCCGTCAAACAGCTGTCATATGTCACGGAAGAAAACTCTAATTGAATAAATTATTAACACTAAAGTCAGATATTTAAACTATTTATTTACATTACATTCAAGTCACAAGAGTGTACTTTGATATTATTTGGCATTTCCATTTACACGCTACATTTTATGTCTCTAGTGTCTACTAAATAAGTTTAAGGGCAGCCATTGTCAACTTATATTCGGCGGTTTCTTATATATCATTAATATACAGTAATTGATTTCTAAGAAACCAGTTAATACTAGTAACTAAGATCTAAATTTTCCATTGCAAATGAGTGGCTACCCTTAATTATGTCTCACTAAGAATCCATAACTTTTGTCACACATTTTTTCATAATAATAATAAAATTTATAAAAAAATAAATTATTAAATTGATAATGATAAGTAATTAGTAGTAATTTTAATTTTTTTTTACATTAATGACTTAACTTTTATTTGACAAATTTAACTCGTATCTACATTATTTGAGATCAATGACATTTTTGGTTTACATAAGTTTTATAATCAAAATAAAACATTTTCGATTCTTCAACACGTAAGTAAATATAATATAATATAATATAATATAATATAATATAATATAATATAATATAATATAATATAATATAATATAATATAATATAATATAATATAATATAATATAATATAATACTGTACCAAATAATATAATTAAGGTCTGAGACATAATATTATTTGGAAAATATTAAAACTTAATCGACTAAAAATTAGTCAATCAACTAACCCACAAACATAGATTAACCATTTATGTATTTATTTTCATTAAAAAATATATCAACAGCTATTCTATGTTAACAGAACTTCCTCCTTTTTAGAAGTGGGTAAAAAGTAAAGCCACAGCCAAATATAAAACCTTTTTAGTCAATTAGCAAGGTGTGCCTAAAAGGGTCAATTCACGGCAGGCCGCCTTGCCTCCGCCGGCTTATGCAGGATAGTGAATCGTGTCGCAGGACTACATTGCGGCCGGCCTGCGACACCATTCACAATCCTGCATAAGCCGGCGGACGGCACGGCGGACTGCAATGCAGTATAGTGAATGGGCCACTTTAAGCATGGTTATGACATCCTCGCAGCGAAATGACTCTCTCATAGAGAGTTTTGACGAGGGCCTTACACCTGGTGCCGCTCTGCTTGGAGCAGTACCAGGTTCGGAGACGCGACTGTCTCTGCCAGTTGCTCCAGTACGTGTAACCGCCGATCTGAAGGATGAAGTTGCCGTTTCTATTCGGAAGAAAAACTGCTCCCGTAACTGTAAGTCGGAAATTATAGGGTCAGTTCGCAGTGTAATGGGACGACACATGAATTTTTTGCTTGTGGCAAAAAATTCATGTGTCTATGTGTATATGTATATGTGTATATTGAAAGTATAATTGTATTAAATTATGTTAAGAGGATTCCACACCGCCATTTTTTCCATACAAACGTTGTCCCCTGTTTCCTCCCTGGATAATGCTAGTAGAGTTATAATTTTTTTCCTGAATATCTACGGCCACTAATACAATGTCCCTATGTTTTCTTTTTTTTCATAATTTAATTATTAAATAAGATATGAACGTTCAAAAACCCAAAAAAATGGCCAGATTTTCCACTGTGTTCAAACGTCCAGAAAACAGATTTGGCTAGATTATACAAAAAAAGCAAAACATAAGAACACAGCTCAAGCCTTTTTTTAATCTTTAATGAAAAAAGTACTTAAATCGGTTAAGTTTTGGACAAGGAATCAGGGGACAACGAATCTATGATTTTCTGGATTTTCTGCAGTTGTCTCTATCGCGTTCTGCGGTATAGGCTTGAGGTAAGGGAGACAGCTATAGATATAACACGTACTTTTTTTTCATTTCTCTAGCCGCTGTGGTATCCTCTTAAACATGTTAACTTACCTGTAATGGAACAATAATAATACTTTTATTTTGATTTCGTTTCTCTAGCGTTAATACTAACGTATGAATGAACATACAAAACCAAGTTTCACTGTTTTCAAATTAACAAAAAAACTTTATAAACTTAAACGAAACCAATGGTTAGATTTCTACAAAATAAAGGTATTGTTCAGATTTTAATCCTATATTAAAGTACTTTAGTATCTTTGGTAACCTTAGAATTCCCTTCTGTTTCCAATTGATTGTATATTTTAGTGAATTAGAATGGTATACACTATGTAGTATGTACATACACAATTGAACTATGCAGACGAATTACAGGCAACTTTTGTTTTCTATACCTACTTTTCTGAAATTCAGATGTCCTAGTGAACATTTTGCGAACATCAGTAGTCAGTACCTAACTCAAGCAAAACGTAATATATAATTGATTTCGATTGACCTTTACTGTTTGTAGTTACATGTTACAGATGATTATGGTACCCATGGACGCGCACCACTCTTTCATGAGCAGTCTTCACGACCACTTTGCACTTCTTGTGCCGTCGCTGGGAACAGTACCAACTTCTCAACGATGAGTGCCTCGCCCAGTTACTCCAGTACTTGAACGAGCCCAGCAGGAGGGTGTAGTTGCCGTTATTATTGGGTATATACACTGGATCTGTAACGGCAATACAAACTTAAAATTTACAGAATTACGTTAATTTTCTTCCTATTATGCTTAGGTTTCACAAATTATACTCAAAAGATATTTATAAAATCTTATTATTTATTTAAATTGAAAATACAAAACTGTCATACTGATAGTGCTTAAAATTATTAAATGCCAATGAAACTTCGTGTACTGCGATTGGTCGTGTCATTTTGAACCTGGTGCGACCAATAGGAATACAGTTTTAGCTACATACTTATACCTAGAATCATATTGATATTGTAGTGGTCAAATGTAGGAGAGTTCTAAATTTAATTGTATTTCGATAGGAATCCTAAATAACTAAGCTAACCTACTCCAGGCCCTGCAGGGCTAAAATGGTCGCTTTGTATAATCATATTATGAATCATAATATGATTCACTTTTTTGATCGCAAAATGGTCACTCTGCTTGCAATTCATTAAATTGACATTCGTCAGTTTGACAGTTTTGACAATTGATTTGCTGAATTGATTGAGAGGATTTTATACGTGGGAGAGCCATGCTTCGGCATAAATGGGCCGGCTCGACCGGATAAATACCACGTTCTCACAAAAAACCGGCGTGAAACAGCGCTTGCGCTGTGTTTCGCCGAGTGAGTGAGTTTACCGGAGGCCTAATCCCCTACCCTATTTCCTTTCCTACCCTCCCCTATTCCTTTCCCTTCCCTATCCTCCCCTATTACCCTATATCCCCTTTTAAAAGGCCGGCAACGCACATGCAGCTCTTCTTATGCTGCGAGTGTCCATGGGCGACGGAAGTTGCTTTACATCAGGTGACCCGTTTGCTCGTTTGCCCCCTTATTTCATAAAAAAAGAGGAATTGCTAAATGTGACCATTTTAGCCCCGCTGTTCTTACAAGCCGTTGTTTTCATCTTCAATCAATGAGTATGCTTGCCAGTGACGCTGGTAAGTCGGTTGCCAGTCATTTTGGCAACAACTTTACAGTTCTCTGACTTCCGTTCCGTACAATGCCACGTGCTTTCCTCGGTGGCCTCGTTAACGGAGACCAGCGTGAACATAGAGAAGCCTACGCGGAGTCTACTCTGACATCTTGTTTTTATTATTTCATAATCTGAAATAAAAATGAATATTAATTTGTGTTAATGTACGTATAAAATTACTGTTATTATTTCCATGCCATAAGGCTGTATTATTTGATCTACTTATTATAAGGAAGTAAGAAATATACCCAAAAAAAGAGTCGTAGTTTATTTCGAAGGATAAAGATAACACTTTTAAAAAAATATAGTATTATATAAACCACATAAAAATAAAGGACCCTAATAAAAACTATTTAACTAAAATTGTAAGCTGTTGGTTTTCCAATATTAAATAAATAAATAAAAATCAACGACGTTAGCCTGTTACTATTCTCATATAAAACTTTACACACTATTTATTATTTATTAAGGACTCTAATTATATCTGTCGCACACAGTAGGTTTCACACATCAAAGTCTGTCCACTCATTTCAAACTAGATGTTGCCTACAATTTTGCGCAGTACAAAGTATCGGGCAACATCTCTAGATAAAAACCACACCTAGCATAAAGATCACCAGGAGAAATTGGAAAGGAAGTTGAGCAACTTTCTTTTCAATTTTAGCCAAGCGACATTAAAGTTGTGCGTGCCCTTATGAGCATAGTCATATATTAAGTGCATAGCTTATGTGAGTGTTGGCCGATGATTTTGATGATGGCGTCGTCCTGCATCTTGACAGCCACTTTGCATGCCAAAGTCTTCCGTTTCGAGCAGTACCAGATGCTTCTGCCCGACGCGCTGCTGTAGTATCTCGAGAAGGAGTGACCGTTGACGTAGAGTCGGCCGTTGTCGACAAAGATACCATTATCTGAAAATATAATTTAACATTTAAATATATAATTTCACTTCCTGCGACGTACAGTAAAACTGGAACCAGCAGTATTTCCTTATTTTTGGCATTTTATTTAATTTTTTGTTGGACGCGGTCGTTTGGATTTGGATCGGAACGATACCTTAATAATCCCCTGCCTTTTAAACAAGATTTTTATGTTTACCTTACCTAACTCATTGGCTGGTTTTCTAAAATTACTCACGCTGGAATAGAATCAAAGAAATGAATGTTTTATTCTAAAGTAGACGTACATACCAATCCAAGAGAGGCAGAGGGAATATAATCAAAAATCATTTTTGAGATCAATTTATTGCATTAGTCATAAATTATGTAGACTAGATTTAGTGCCATAAATTATTATGATTATCTAATATTAACTGATCTTGAAACATTTTATTGTTACATGTCAGTACGACTAGAATTACTCTAAACGTATACAGTATACTATTTATCTATTACAATATATTAGCATTTAGTATATTTTACCATTGGGGAAGATTGTTACAATATAATAGCATTTACCATCGGGGAAGATTGTTTATTGACCGCGCTTAAGCGCTTATATAACATTTTACGGACCAACAAGGATGGTTTGGCTCGTATATTATGTCATTGTAATGGTAAGCCCCATATGTAGCATGTTATATGATCAATAAGTAATATTATTATAACAATAACTCGTTAGTTTTCCTTTAGGCCGCATGCTTGAATTAGTTCTTATTTTAATGTCAAAGTCAGAACAAAAGCCTTTAAAAATCAACCTAAACAACCTTTAGATTTAAAAATCTTCAAGGTGCCTACCTAAGCTTATAGATATTTACATCTAAATAATATGTCTTCGATTGATTGATAAAATAATAATGTAACTAGCCAGACTATTTCTATGATCTTTGACAATGCTTTATATTATAATATATTACTAGAACCAAAATAACGAAGCACAAATTTCATACAAATTTTGGCATTTCATTTAAAGTTTTGTGCCTCTATTCGCCGTTTGGACTTTAGAAACTCTATATCTATTATAATCTAGAACTTAAACATTAATTTTTGGCACAGTTTTTAGTTATTTTAAATTATAAGTAGCCCAAGTTTTATTTTTAAGTCGGTTAGTAATAAATTCGACGCGTATGTATGTAATATTTCCAGAACTGTCCAGTTTTTGTATATTATGTTAATCTATAAGAGCGTCTGAACAAATGTGCCAAATTTCAAAAGTGTATATTATATATTGTATGTATGTATGTTTGTTTTTATGTTTGTGCACGGACATCTCCGGAACTAAAAGTCCGATTTAAGTGATTCTTTTTTTTGTTGTACTAACTACTAAGTATTGTTAACTTAGGGAATACTGCAAGTTTCATCAAAATCGGTTACTGAACTACTGAGTTTTTGAGATAGGGAATTTTAATTCTTAATTACGTATACCGTAACTTGCAGTCAGTTTTATCTTTTTAAAATACTATTATTACGTTTCTTTTCCCTTTTGCAATGGTTATTAAGCTAAAAGTTTACAATAACTAAGCAAACTTAGTTTGCGCGTCAGACACGTAAAAATAAAGCTATTCGATGCGCATTTTTTTACAAACTATTTGATTTCTGCTAAAAATATTTTCAACTAAGTGACAAGTGCATTCAAATGTATCCTAATTTTTCTCACAATTTATTTACAATAGGCAGTGTTTGTGGAAAATAATAAAGCGTAAAGGGTTCAATAGGCCTTCCCGTATATATGTCGCAGGCGCATTGTATAATCCACCGTTTTACATTACGGCTAGCTGTTTTAAAAAACGGGGCCGTTTCGTAATGCGGCGATTTATCGATTAGCCGGATTGAATGCGGCTGAATGAAATTGAAATCGCCGAAATGTATTCGGCGCCAAACGTTATTCAAAACGGCTAGCCATAATGTAATAGAGTGAAAGATGAGTCGCCTCTTTGACAGTTTTAGTTCCGATTCTTAATACTCATGGCGCTGCCTGTAACATAACAACAACAATGGCGTTGGATACCGAGAGTGCGTTGCTAAATTGCGAAGTTTTGAGTGAATTGAACATAGAAAACAGAACGATGTTCAGGTGCAATTAAAGAATTTCCATTATTCTCGGTGTAAAACAGTAAAGAAAGTACTGGTACGAGGAAAGTAAGATGCGGTTAAATGTGGGCCGCCTTATTGAACCACCGCATTACAAAACGGCCCTGTTTTTTAAAACGGCTAGCTGTAATGTAATACGGCGGATTATACAATCCGCCTGCGACATATACATATACAGAATGTAACAAAACAAGGTGGTGATACTTTAGCATGTGTTCACTGTCAAAGTAGCAGCGCCGATAAAGCAATTTTTTAACATTGGGATGGGTAAAACCATGACACTGGGGCGCTTGCCCACTTAAATTACAAAAAAAATTGCTCTTGCAGCTACTTTCACAGTGAACTCTATAGACACATACCATAAAGTATTAAGTACCTTTTATTACTTTGTTTTGTTATACCATGTTACAGGGAGGCTGATCCCGATCTAACTGATGGCAGGTCGACCTGACCGTTTTGGGCATTCCCATGTAGGGGCACGATCGGCCTGCGATTTCCTAACTAGTATGAGATCCATTGGCAAAAATGTTTCAATCTTCAATGTGTATGAAACGTCTGCATGTAGACGATGACTCCGTCCACCATCTTCACGGAAGCTTTGCACCTCTTCCGTTTCCTCTTGGAGCAGTACCACACACTCCTACCGCAGCTCCCCTTGTAGTTGCTCGAAAACGTGTAGCTCCCGATCTTCAGTAGAAAATTGTTGTTCGATATCGGTATCAGCTCGTAATCTAAAAAAAATACAAATTAAGGACCACCTCCGCATAGAAAGGTTGAATAAAAAAACTATTGCACGTATTATGGTAGTAGCGGCAGAAGTGAAAACGAAACAGCAGCATACATACAGGTCTCGTGACATGACGCGTGTTTAACATCCCACAAAGGCACGTAATCATGGTCATTCATCATAATAACGTGAAGAGAGGCTTTTATACAGTATAACCTTACCTCGTAACCGTGACCTTGATAGTTTTGTTTAGATAAGATTTAGATTGTTCAGTTTTTAACATAATTCTATCTATTGACTAGCGCCTTTCTTTGCCTTTAATTAAAATTGGCAATCAACATCTAACTCATGCCATATCAAAATACGCGATAATCCGGGCATAAGGTAATATTGTAATCAGTCAACTGATTACTATAATAATAATAATAATATCTATATATAATGGTAAGTACCTGAAGGACTTGTGTTACAGGTATCAGACAACGGAAATATATTTAATTCTTTTATACTATACATATATTTAAGATTTTTATTATATCATACACATATTTAATACACATCCATGACCCAGGAACATTGAAAAACTTTTTGTTCCGTCGGCGGGATTCGAACCCTCAACCCCCGGCTTGAGTTGCCACACACTCTAACCATTGAGCCACGGAGGTCAATTACTATGCTGGTATGTAAACTGTGAATAATCAAACACTGTAGAAAATAAGTATAATTTTTTTTTTGGTAAGGTTGATATGATAGACTTTCAAACTATTAGGATTTTAATCTATCGCTGCAATTATACACTTATAATATTGGGTTTGGACCCTCATGAGTATGCACTCCAAGCATGGCGATGACAACTTTGTCCTTCATCTTGACTCGGACCGGGCACTTTTTGCTGACTCGTTTGGAGCAGTACCACGTGGTGCAGCCTTCCAGACGCCTGCAGTTCGTGGAGAAGGTGTTGTCGCCAATTTCCAGCAGAAACCGACCGGTGCGTAGAGGTATTAGTGATACATCTGTGAATATACCCGCGTGTATTAAAAACATAATAAGTTTAACATAATAAAGAAGGCCTGATTCACAATGCTTGACTAGGGTGAAATTGGTCGGATTTAACATTATGTGCGTGAGCCAAACATTTTATATCTATACGTTTAGGTCAAACCTGTTAAAAGATGAGCCTCTGAACAACTTGTGACCTAACGCTACGACTCCAGGCGACATTCAGAATCATAATCTGCATGCTTCTCATTTCAACCCCATTCACAGAATACGGTCCTCACATTTTGCATACTCCACTCCACCCAGAGCCCACTATACATTATAATACGTAAATAAGGAATTTCACGGAAACCGTACATTTCCCGCAAATAAATAGCCTATGGTCTCACGTGGTCTACTCTATATCTGTAAGCCAAATAACATAAAAATTGCTCCAGCAGTTCGTGAGATAAGCACTTACAAATATTTTTCCCCGCTTTTTTTTACTTTTTCCTCTTTATCTTCGCTCCTATTGGTCTTAGCGTGATAATATAATTATAGCCTATAGCCTTCCTCGATAAATGGGTTATCAAACACTAAAATAATTTTTGAAATCGGACCAGTAGTTCCTGAGATTAGCGCGTTCAATCAACAAACTCTTCCGCTTTATAATATTAGCATAGATTGAAGCAATTAGTTTATTGAAGAATCAAATCATAAATAATAATAATAATATCTATGGACGCTTCACACCACGTCAGTCTGGCCCCGTGCTAAGTACCTGAAGGACGTGTCTATGGACGCTTCACACCACGTCAGTCTGGCCCCGTGCTAAGTACCTGAAGGACGTGTGTTACGGGTACCAGACAACGGAAATATATTTCATACTTTTATACTAAGTATACATATATTTAAGATTTTTATTATATGATACACATATTTATTACACATCCATGATCCAGGAACTATGAAAACTTTTTGTTCCGTCGGCGGGATTCAACCCCCGGCTTGAGCTACCAACAGCCCACCAACTGAGCCACAGAGAGATTAAGAAAATTTTAAACACAATTCAATCTATATTTTTATTCGACATTCAAATACACACACTACAACGCCTAATTTCTTTTTATATTTAAATGACGACGCTAATAATAGCTGTTCATAAAATTATTATATCTTAATAATAATTATACAAAAATGCATGCAATTGCATACCGTTAGTTAGGAAAATATGAAGCTTTACTTTTTTATAACATGAGAAATCTGATTTCTATACCATGATAACTAGACACATGTCGGAAGCCTATACAAGCTTAATCTGACACGCTGGAGCTACTCCCGAAATCCCCTCTTCCCCTCCCCAACTAATAGTAGATTAAATAAGTACTTACTTATTTTAAACATTTTGAAAGCCAGATTATAAGGTATCGGCTTTATATATGTTTTACACATATTATGTATTTTATTCTAAATACAAGTAGAGACAATATCAAAACAGTAATACAGATTATTGTAATAATAGGCCTTTGGGTCAAGGTAATATAAAATTAATCTCGACTAGTAGAAGTTGATGACTATAGCATAATATGAATTATCACTTATAATACCACAAGAGCTTCAAAATTATCGGATATTTCCCGATAGGTTCGTTGCAAACAAATGAAGGATTCAAGTTTTGAATTTTTGAAAAGAAGCGCGAGTGATTTTTCCTGAAAAACTTGACGACTTTATTTGTTTGCAGGGAACCTTGAGGGAAATGCCAGATAATTTTGAAGCTCGTGTGGTATTCGGGGGATTATTTTTCCGTCCCAAATGTCGGCCAATATAATTGCACCATGAGACACAATTGAATTCAACCTGTCAGTTTGACGTGTTTGTCTTTTATATATAGCAACTACCAGAGAAAATTTTCAAAAAATTATCAGTATAATACCATGTAGGTTGTACCACGTGACGTCGAATGGTGCAATTCTATTGGTCGATATTTGGGTCGGAAAAATAATCAAAAAAAAAACTACATTCAAAATAATATGTCATCGTACATCACTGATAAGTGCTACGAATAAGATTTATTATTATCATCCATAGGATAAGTATATTATACAATGTGTCCCGACACCGGTGTCCGATCCTTTAATGTATGGCATATTTTATTATAATTATTAACAAATTGGCTTTCAAAAAAAATTGTTCTCCAATTTTTGAAAACAAATACTAATCTGACCAATACTTCATAAGAAAATCGTTATAACTTCTAAACTATACTTATAGCATAGAAGTTATTGCCCGATTAGAATGTCACAAGTGTGACTTTAGAGGAGGGGGCCAGGCCCCCTCATTGTTTATCTCCAAACCAACTAGCAACAGACTAGTTATAGCCACGATTAAACTGCCATGGTCTTAACCGGACCGTAGACCCTTTCGGAAAAAAAATGATAGAAGTATGTACTTAAAGGAATTTATTTAAGATGAAGATTTCCTCTATCTTTTTAAAATCGGGTGCCGGGACACATTGTATAAATTTAAATAATGTTATAAATTAAAAATATTATACTTACTAATAAAAAGCTTTGTAAAGCTTAAAGTTAATAGCTTAAAGCTTGTTAAATGCGTAAGTAGATTCAATTATATTTTGGTATGCACGACTTCTATTACGGAAAAGGGAAGTCTTTCCTATTCTTCTAATTATTAGGTAAGTACTTAGACAAATTGCAATCGATTCTCGAAATTAACGTTTGCAATTTACGGCCGCATTTAGAGACATTTAATTTTTAACTTTCATAGAAGTTGTACAGAAAATGCTTATGGGGGGCTTATATCAAAATCTTCATATTCGTCTCTGAGTGCGGCAGTTAACAAACTTATAACGTAATCATTATATTTGGACGCTGTTAAGCATTCGTGTACTAACCCACATAAAAATTGCGTATTGAGTTATAAATGCAGTTATGTTCTTTAGATGATTTAGAACAAGACTGCATTCAAAATTTATCAACAAAAAAAATTGTGGGTTAGGACACTAATGCTTAACAGCGACCATTTATACAAAGAATAATCTTTTTAAAATATAAGCAACGCGTTCTTATTTCAAAGGCGGTAGAAAATGCCATCTTGGATGAAGAATTTCGGTGGTCCGTGATTGTGGTTGAGATGGGCTCTAGTGACCTCCTTCCGACTGTCGTTGGTGAGTGTGAGCCTGCCCTTACACTGGGATCCGAAGGTACAACTCCAAACGTCAGTTTTGCTGAGCCGTTTGTGGTGATAAAACGTGTACCCGTTGACGATCGCCAGCATTTTGCCACATGGTTTGGTCGCCCAATTCAGAATTACTGAAATAAAAAAGTATGTTTAGTATATTTTACATTAAAGGGATCTATCTAAAAGTGTTGACTTAAAATTTGACTAAGAATTACAAAATATTAACCTTTTGTAATCCTATAACCCATTCAATATTAATTTAAGATTATGAAGACAGGAGTGGAATGAAGAAATATAAGTTAATAATAAGAAATTTATTTACAAAACAGTAAAAGCTTTACTAAACTAAATATAATATAAATAAAACTATATTACATTAAGTATTATAATCTACTATATATTGTAATCTACGAATTAGAGATCAGATACACAGATCTAACACTAATAATATAAGTAAGGTTAAATGTTAAATGATGTAATTTTATGATTTAACACTAACTAGCTAACTTGACCGAGCTTTGCTCGGTATTCGATAAAACACGAATTAAATGACATTTTCTAAAAATGATTCCTAGCTAGATCGATTTATCGCCCCCGAAACCCCCTATACTAAATTTCATGAAAATCGTTGGAGCCGATTCCAATTATATATATATATATATATATATATATATATATATATATATATATATATATATATATATATATAATTGGAATTGAAATATATATATATATATATATAATATATATATTATGTAATATCTTTTAATTTTAAACGAGCAATTCTTGTATATATATATATACAAGAATTGCTCGTTTAAAATTAAAAGATATTACATAATCTACTAAATTTCATGAAAATCGTTGGAGCCGATTCCGAGATTCCAATTATACAGTGTGTAACAAAAATAAGTGATAATACTTTAGGGTGTGTACTTGTTCCTTGTAGAGAGTTCACTGTGAAAGTAGCAGCGCTGAAAGACGAAATTTTTTTTCACTTTTGTATGGGCAAGGGCCCGAGCGTCACGAGTTTCCCCATACAAAATTGAAAAAAAGTTTTGTCTTTCAGCGCTGCTACTTTTACAGTGAACTCTCTACAAGGAACACGTACACACCCTAAAGTATGATCACTTATTTTTGTTACACCTTGTATATTATTATATTATACAAGAATTGCTCGTTTAAAGATATAAGATATAATAATTTTAGTATTTACATTTTTCATAATAAGTGTACATAATTATAACTAGCTGTTTGACCGAGCTTTGCTCGGTATTTGATAAAACACGAATTAAATGACATTTTCTAAAAATGATTCCTGGCTAGATCGATTTATCGCCCCCGAAACCCCTTATATACTAAGTTTCATGAAAATCGTTGGAGCCGATTCCGAGATTCCAATTATATATATATATATATATATATATATATATATATATATATATATATATATATATATATATATATATATATATATATATATATATATATATATATATATATATATATACAAGAATTGCTCGTTTAAAGATATAAGATAAGATATACACAAGGTAGATACGAGCAAAATTCGAGGGACCTATATATTATAGTATACTTTTTTATATCTATATTGCACTACGTATATAATATGCGTCTACCTTAAATATTACTATCCTTTGATAGAATTAGGTTTGAATAAAAAACAGATTGTGGACCGACGTAATTTTGTCGGATTACCAGCCGACAAATCATTACTAGCCTTGATTTGCTATAAGTGCTATAACTAGGCTATAACAGAATTTATAGACATGCTATTAAGCTTTATACCTAACATCACATTTACATTTAAATTTTCATATACAATCCGTTTTTAATAACAAAAGTAGACGGAGGGTGGTAGTGTAGGAGATCAGCTTTCTTTATTTTTCCATTGATGTTGGACAGGATGAACCTCGCCTTGCAGATGTTGGTACCTCTGGTGCACCTCCATATGCTGGAGCTCATGCACTTCACCCCACAGTAGTAGGAGTAGTCGTCGATAACAGCCAAGTCTTTGCCATTTTTGGTCTTCACCCAGCGTATACCAACTGAAAGAATAAGCTGTGTCAAATGAAATGCTTAAACTATAAACGTACCTACTATCTGAAAATAAAATAAAGTAATTATTGAAAATAAATTTTTTTATTGAAAAGAAAATAGGGGACCATATTGTTAAATATAAGTCCCAACTAACTTTTTACAATGTATATAAAATAAAACTGGGAAGGGAAGGCAATAGGGGAGGATAGGGAAGGGAATTGAGCCTCCGGTAAACTCACTCACTCGGCGAAACACAGCGCAGGCACTGTTTCACGCCGGTTTTCTGTGAGAACGTGGTATTTCTGTCGAGTGGTCGAGCCGGCCGTGCTTCTTCCGGAAATTTTTCACTGCATCCTAATTTACAGTCGCAAGGCCCAAGGGGGACCCATGGTTCTCTGTTGATCTTTATTTTTGGGCGACAAGGGAATCATTGGTGGATTTGAGCTGTTACGGGGAGGATCTGCTGATAGGACATACAAAAACTTCAAGTATTGTATAGACAGAAAAATTAAACCCGGAACAATGTTGCAGACACTGCTAGCTTATTTAGGGCCTATTTCACCACTTCCTGATAAGGCTATCCACCAATTAACTTGACAGATCAAGTATGGAGAATCTGTCAAAAAAGTTGTGAATAAAAATATTAGGCACTTTATCAGTAGTGAAACAGGCACTTAGAATTGTATGAAGGGGTTCCGCAATTAAATAAACATTTAGTATTGTGTATTATATATTAAAAAATAAAAGCTACAATAAAGAAATGTAAAGTCAAGCCAGTTAACAAAAAAATAATTACTTTCGGAAATCTATTAAGCTATTTGAATGTTCTTTGTACTTACACGACTTTGTAATAAATAGATAAATTAGATTCATAAATTCAATCAACCAGTATGTTATTCTAAATTTTACATTATTATTTGATTTCTCACATTATATTTTATCTAAGTTTAAAATTTATTTTAAAATTACAATGTAAATGAGATGTCTCCAAGTTAAGAAAGATTAGCCTTATTAAAAATTTGTTTTATTGAATATTCAGGGCGCTAATTAAAAACTATAACGCTAGTGCGTTTCGGAATGTGAGTCAATGATGAGTGATGACTTACATTCCGAAACGCACTAGCGTTTTGTTAACGTTTTTCATAATTAAGCTACAAACAACAACCGCACGCCAAGATTCCTTTTCCCTCCTTCGCTATCAAATTCACACATCCACAACAACTAAAGTCAACACAACTCAACGACTTTACACTTTGAAGTAGATCCCATTGTATATGGTGTGAGGGGTGGGGTTGTGGTTATGATAGATTTTCTGCCTGACGATCTGGAGGTTATCGTCGATGGTGAATCGGGACTTGCATTGGTGTGTGAAGGTGCACCTCCACATACTCGTGTCCGACCTCCTGTACACCAAGTAGAATGTGTACCCGTGGTAGATGGCCAACTTCTTACCATTCACCTTCTCGACCAGTTGAATTGCTCCTGAAATATATTTAACGTCAAATACTGTATTTAAACCTCGTTCTTTCAACCTAACTTAACCTCTTTTTAGTTCTCTTTAGAGGTTTAAAATCTCGTTAACGAAAAAAAAAAACAAAAAACCTCTTGTCATTTAATGAATCAAGCCTTCAAAGGCAAATCAGTCTTATGAAATATTTGGTAGGACTTACTTCCATCACAGCAATTGATTCAAATACAGATGGCGGAACTACGTCTTTTGGTCTGGTTAGGTCAAATCAAGTTCGTCACTGTCAGCTTGACATATCCTGACAAAATCTCGCAGGCCCATTTGCTTATCAATTTATTTGATAAACACTACATTAGACAATATTACAACTTATAATACAATCCACGTTTGATCGTAAACTGCGGCCGTGGGTGGTTGTGTGATATTCTGGATGAGATGATGACACGGTTGTCTGTCATGGAGAAGTAGGATCGGCAAAAGCGGTACATTGTGCACCGCCACCTTGAGCCGTTCACGAAGTTCGTCTGCTGACTGTCCCGGGAAAAAGAGTATCCGTCGACCAGAGCAACCTGACTCCCGTTTGATTTCGGCACCACAACAACTAAAAAAAATTATCCCAGAATGTCTTGGTACAAATATCTTGGTACAAAACTTTAACGCATATTTTACTAGCGAGGCAACGAATGGCGTGCAATGTGCATGTGAAATAAAAAATATCGTCAATATTAAATTACTTAATTATTGACAAAATAACATACATTATTCTAGTAATCGTGGAAGACATAATGAAAAACCTGTGTTATTTGTTGAAGATAGTCAATATTTATGAGCTCCCTCACTTTTATGGTAGTAACCATTTTTCATGGTATAATTAGGAGCCCTGTGCGTATGACATAGGTTCTTCTTAAGTATGGGTAAGTCGGGTGCGCGGGCGCAGACGAACCGCGCCTTGCAGCTCGTCCCTCGGGTACATCGCCAAGATGTCGTCGATAGAGTACTCCTGGCAAAGTAGAAGGTGTACCCGTCAATCAAACCCAGGGTTTTGTTTGCTTTGTTCTTGACCCATTGTACTGAAAATCAATAATTGAATGAACCTTTTAAAAAGAAGCCTCAACAAAAAGCATATCACAATCTTGCTTGACGTATAAGCTCTTTATTCGTACAAAGTATCATAACATATAACGGTACCTAACAGTTTTAAAATTGATAACACTTTTACTGCGGCATATTAAAATCTGGGATGCCAGGTGAAGGACTGAGAACTGAGACTGAGAAGAGACTGAGACTGAGAAGAGTTGGGTAAAAAAAAAACTAAACTGTGCGTCTATATCTCCTGTCATATATTAGGTATAGTCTTGTCAGTTTCAACGTAAACACCCTCGTGTATGACGAATGATGGAGCTGGATGGTCGTGTGTGGGTTGATACTGAATGACCTGGAAGAGAGGGTTGGTGGTGAACTTCCCCCCGCAGTCCGGTTTCGTACAGCGCCACTTCGAAGTCGACGTGTTGGCGTAGTTGTAATATGAGAACCCGCCAAGAATGGCCACGAGACGGCCATCAATATCTGTCGCCCATTGAACTGCCAAACAAAATATATGATGAGTGGTGACGTTTATTGACAGTGACCAGAAAGGTTTATTGACTTACGGCCATTCCCAATATTTGATCTATCTCTGGTTTTGCCCTACTAAAGGTAGGAATTAGGAATAGCTCAAAATTGACATAAAATATATGTCTCTAATGTCTAATGTGAGCTATTCCTATCTCTAGTAGGGCAAAACCAGAGATAGATCAAATATTGGGAACGGCCGTTAATAGAGCCAAGTCTATCTGATACACTCTGACATTGGCAATCCATGAAACTGCCATTAAAGAAGAAGAAGAAGAAGGTTTATTGGAATAGCATATTGCACGCAGCGGATGGTTGCGTAACGTTAAGGATACAGACGTAGTACCTACATAATATGAAATTAAGTAATATTTACTCAGACGTACAGCTCAAACTCGCTAAACCGTCACTATGGCGCTTCATGCAATACGTCGTTAACATCATGAACGAAGAAAGGAACGCGCAGCTTCTCAAACCCACCTCCACCAGCTAAGATACCTGAAGGGGCAAAAGAAGAGGAAAACGAAGCTTGTTAGGACCATCTACTTGCTCAATCAAACGACTACAGTTAATGTGAATGCAACGGTTCCATCCTGCTTAACAAAGTTCAACATCAACAGGCCAGAGCTGAAGAGATGCAAGGTAGATATCTCGGCCCCGAAAACTTCTGAATATAGTTAGCCGGTACTGACTTAACATGGAATTAGTAAGGTGAATTCTAAATAAATCGATATCCAAGTAATAAAAAATTGAATTTATTTACACATACCTCGGAACTACAAGTCCTTCGAAAATGCAGGGTTCCAAAATTTTAGCAACCTTTCATTTTCTTACTAAAAGATGTCATTGTGTTGAAAATCCAAATTATTTATTTCCGACTACATCCATATTTTAGTGTTAGTTCAGCGTGGAGTTAATAAAACAAAATAATTTGGTTATTATGTTTCTTTATTAATATTAATAACTAACAATTTAGTAATAACTAATACGAAACGATTATTCATTATAAAAACGCCAGAAAAAACGAACATCCACACTAATAATATTATAACTGCGAAAGTATGTCAGTTACTATTTCACGCCCAAACCGATGAACCGATTTTGCTGGTCATACCCAGCTACAGCAGGATATACTCCGAGTCCCGGGAAAAAACAAAGGATACTTTTTATCTCGGAAAATGAACGATTTTCGCTCGATAATTGAGAGCGTTATCTAGGAGTTCTAGTACTTAAAGAAAATATAATATCACAAAACGCGTTCTGTTTATTGCATAAAGTTAATATACCTAGCGGAATAGAGAAACAAAGGCCTGAACAAGCGAGATGTCACTATCAGTAAGATTGCAGTTGAAATGCGGTCCGTCTGTGTAGACCCTAAGGATCTATACAGACGGACCGCATTTCAACTGCAATCTAACTGCAAATTGCAGTTCAAGTGCAGTTTGAATGCAGTTGACACGACTGCAATAGAACTGCAAACCAAACGCGCAGTCAGATTGCAGTTCAGTTGCAATCGGCGTGCAGTCGTGTGAACTGTTTGGTTTGCAGTTCTATTGCAGTCGTGTCAACTGCATTCAAACTGCACTTGAACTGCAATTTGCGATTGGATTGCAATTGAAATGCGGTCCGTCTGTGTACACCCTAACATTGCGTGGCAAAAAAGACGTGTGATACATGACAGCAGCACTCTTTTTTTGACGTCCAGTCGGCACGTGCCGCACGTTGACAATTTAATCTCATAGAATTCATGTTCAATCATGCTTGTGTAAGTGTATACGTACACATATTATTATTTTTCACACAGATGAAAACCAATTTCGGTTACGTTTGACAGCTCGAGATTGTTGCTCTATTCCGCTAGGTATATTAACTTTATGGTTTATTGTGCTGAACACTTTGACGTTTTCATCAGTTAAATAATGCGCTGGTTTCTATAGTTACGATCAGAAGTTTCACTATTTTTATGTATTGCTGTATAGACCGACCGCTCGCCCACAGAAAAAGTATTAAGAAACATTCTTTTGCAAACTTCAATTGGCTGCAAAATGTCTTGATCTTCCGTGTTTGATGGTAAATGATATTTAATGGTATAATTGCGATTAAATTTTCTGTCCGTAAGTATCCTTCGCGCAGTCTTCCTCAAAGCGAGTTGAGCTAAATATTTCCACTGCTTTTTTCTGTCGCCTAGTGACCAAAAACTGTCAAAGATATGTTTTCTTTGTTCTTCAGAAAATTTTGTGTGACATTTCAATCGACAACTTTCTGGGCATCGAGCACCCATTTTTTTAGCTTCTACTTTTGTACCGCTTCGGCTTATATAACCTTTTCCTAAACTTCTATTTAATTTTCTTTTGTTATCCAGCCATTCACTTTCGCGCTTCCTCCTTTTTCCTTTACATTTTCTTTCAGAAAATGACGGATTTGTCGAAGTAGAGAATGAGCTACTTGCTTGAGGTGTCGCCACGACGATAGAGTCCAAATCTGGTGATGCAACCGGCTCCTCGTTATCTTGTAAAACAGTCCTACGATCACAATTTAACCATTCAAATGAATGGTCTGGCCCTGAAAATAAAAAAAATGTTAGTGGTTCTTATATTTACATCATATTAAATAATAATAAAACTTAGCTTATTTGTACAAAAACTATAAACAAGAATTGGTCGCTGTTAAACATTTGTGTCCTAACCCACATTTTTTGTAGGTACATTTTGAAAGCAGTCTTGTTCAAAATCATCTAAAGAACATGACTGCAATTCAAACGTTGATAGGTATGTATTTTTTGTGGGTTAGTACTTAGTACACAAATGCTTAAGAGCATCCAATTATAAATTATTTTAGCGACCATCTCACTGAGTTTGTCAATTTTATATACAGAGTGTAACAAAACTAAGTAATATTACTTTAGGGTATGTATATGTTCCTTATAGAGAGTTCATTGTTTCATTAGCAACACTGAAAGACTTTTTTTCACTTTTGTAAGGCCGTGCGTCTCAGCGTCTCGAGTTTCGTCATACAGAAGTAAAATGTTGGTTTTTCAGCGCTGCTACTTTCACAGTGAACTATCTACAAGGAACACATACACACCCTAAAGTATTATCACTTAGTTTTGAATACACCAGCCTATTCGGCACTTTATCAGAAAGTGGTGAAACAGGCCCTTAGACTTAAAAACAAAATAAAATATTAATTTTTTGTTGGTAACTGAATTATATTTTTTCAGTATTTTTTTACAACATTTATATAAAATCATAGAACACTCGAGGTCATTGGTGAGTTATAGTGAGTTGAGAGAATTTATTTTTAATTTAGTTTCAAGGTGTATTCGATAAATTAAAATACATTTAAAGTCTTAAAGAATACTTTAAATATCTCGATATGACACTTTAACGTAGTAATAAGTACGTGTCCCTTATAATATAGAGTTCCCTATAAAGGTAACGCTAAAAGAGTTACTTTTTAACCGACTTCCAAAAAGGAGGAGGTTATATGCATTATGTTCTACTGCCAGGCTGCCAGTTCTAAAAGTTTCAAATATTCTGTCAGAGAACTAAAGATTCAGCTATATCTGGTACCGACTCCAAAATGACGAAGATTGAGTACAGAAATACCTAGTTCAGGTTTAGCCGAATTCGGAAAAAGGCAATATTAGATAAGAAAAATTATTTAATACTTTTTAGTTCATATTATAAGGATGTTATTATTGTTTTTATCTTGGAAGTCGGTTTTCATTTTTTGTTAAAAATAATGACTACTATATTTCTATGAGAAATGCGCCAACATCATGAGTTTGACCGTAAAATAGTTAAAAAATATATTCTTGCTTCTTTACTTACTCAATGAACTCTTTACGTTGTAGAATCATATATTGTGTTATTATGAGGAAATAATTTTTTAAAGTTCATTAATTCATAACAAATATCCTTTAAATAATACAAAATTGAATAAAGATTTCGTTTATTAAGATGTAAATGGTCTCTCTGTTCATCATTACTCTGTACCTATCCTCCTGATACCCGAGCTATAACTGAAATCACTTGCCAATATGGCCGAATGTCCTTTATAAAGCATTAAAATGTTTATGGTGCAAAGGCTGAGGCTTTGCAAGTTAAATAAAACATAAACCAGGGGTTTTCGGGAATTTCACTAAAACAAATGTTTTTTGGTATTATTTGATCATATTGAAGTTTAGGTATTTTTTGTCCTTTGAAAAGGACTTTAGGTCATTATGGCATAAGTAGGTTAGGTGTTTAAGTAATACAAATATTTTTATTTTTTAATATAATCTTAAGTACGTTATATATATAAGTAGTAAGTTAAGTGTCACAAATTGGGTACCAAACATACACATATTTATTTATTTCTACCAAGATATTAATAAATAGTCACAAGACTACCACAAAGGAGCGTCTTGTGGCTGAGCCAGCCCTCGACTGCGAGTGCCACCACATGTACGAACCCGACACCCAGCACGTCGTCTGCCCCGGCCTCGACGACCAATATCCCTGCCTGGACTACGAGCACTACCCCAGCCTCTTGGTGAATTGCTATCAGCGCTGTTGGAACTGCCTTCGAGCCGTCGTCTGCTGAAGATAGGGATTCGTTTATGAAGCGTGTCTCTCAATTAAATCTTCATACTCACTTAAGTCTTCAAACTCGAGTTATTTAATAATTCAGTTATATTGCGGTCTTCTAACGCTGAAAATAATAATTATATATAAATAGAATTATATAACAATATAACATAAATATACTATGTTAAGTACTACGGCCGACATGGATATACAAAGGATCAATTGCACATACTTTAATTTGAAATTGCGTACGAAGTGCCTTTCTAAAGGACTAATTTCTTTACGACAGTTTATTTACTTAATTATGCTTTATTTCTTGACAAAATGATGTAGTTTTGTAAGAATATTTTATAATTTAGAATTCTATAAAATATCTACAATATGACAAGTGAATAAAACAAAAAAAAAGTAAATTTTACTTACTGCGTCGGCCACGCGCCGCCACTGTTGTAAACTCCTGAGCAAATTTCGCGCAAATGAAGGGCACTTATCATGCGATCTCTATCGAAATCCAAGGACAAACTATTGCCATTGGTTAAATTTCATTGGTTGCTAGCATTGGCGGGTCTAATACTTTTTTAGCGGGAAAATACAACTACCCGGGAATTGATACTACATAAAGGTCGGTCGTCCGTTGTCGAACTAAGATGTCAAGAAATACTCGGCCTTTAGAGTATGGTTTATTTAGCACTTTATAAAGGACGCCAGGTGTCAGGAGGCTATATCGAGTTTATCTTGTCATTCTTCAATCACATTATTTCTGAAAATTATAGATTCGACAAAGGCTTGTTATGTACCTACCTAGCGCCTATCAGGATAATTTGCCGCAAAACCTAAAATAAATTTCAGTTGGCTAAAATTGCCTTAACGCGTTATATCTACTATGCTGAATACTTTGACGTCTCCATCAGAGGAACATTCGGCGCTGATTTTTATGCTTACGACGGCCATCGGCTTCTCATATTCCTTGTAGTTTTACAATTTTTATCTATTGCTGTATAAACCGTTTGCTTTCCTACTGAAAAAGTATTAAGAAACATTGTTTTGCAAACTTCAATTGGCTGCAAAATATCTTGCTCTTCCGTGTTTGATGGCAAATGATACTTAATAGTATATTTGCGATTCGATTGTCTGTCCGTAAGTATCCTTCGCTTCATTTTCCTTAAAGCGAGTTGAGCTAAATATTCCCGCTGTTTTGCTCTATCGCCTAGTGACCAAAAACTGTCGAAGATATGTTTTCTTTGTTCTTCAGAAATTTTTGTATGACATTTCATTCGACAAGTTGATGGGCAATTAGCACCCATTTTTTTAGCTTTTACTACTTTACCGTTTCGACTTATATAATCTCTTCCTAAACTTCTATTTAATTTTCTTTTGTTATCCAGCCATTCACTTTCGCGCCTCCTCCTTTTACCTTTACATTTTCTTTTAGAAAACGAAGGATTTGTTGAAGTAGATAATGAGTTACTAGCTTGAGGTGTTGCCACGACGATAGAGTCCAAATCTGGTGATGCTACCGGCTCCTTGTTGTCTTGTAAAACAGAGCTATGGTCACAATTTAACCATTCAAATGAATCACATTGGCCTAAAAATAAAAATAAAATGTTAGTAGTTCATAAATTAATATCACAATATAATATACCTAACTAGTGGTCGCCCGTGGCTCCGCCCGCGTGGATGTCGATTACCGCTGCAAAAAGCCTACCCGGGAAAGACACGGTCAGCAAAATTACTTCCAGGTCAATTCACAGACACTGACACTAACATCGACAACGCAGTCATTATCCACAGACTGCACAGATTGTCTTTCTGAGGATGTTAAGGTTTTTAATGATGGAAATATTTAAAAAGTATTTAAGGCGCTGCCCCTATGGAGATGCCGCAATTTATCGTATTTAGAGCCTTATTAACTCATAATTTGAAAGCTACAAAATTATAATAAAAATACAGCAATAAAATTCAGTATATGAAAATTTCCTATTTTGTTTAATATACTCATGATATCAGCTTCCAAAGTAATACCAATTTATTTAAATTTAAGCATACATTCAGTATCTCCCTAGTTACAAACTACGTTTGTTTGAAACACACACCAATAATGGCACTTTAACATGGTAACAACAGCAACTTATATTACAGGGTGCAATTAATCATTCTGGCCGAATTTAGATACAATATTTATCCTTGTAAAAAAAAATACACGTACTTTTTTTTATTTTATAATCACTCAGTACTACCTAACCTAAGCCCTAAAAAAATTTGCCGATAGAATTCATTGCACCCTGTATAAAGTTCCCTATAAAGGTAAAAGTGCTGAAATAGTAACTTTTGACTACTATGGTTCTTTGAAAAATGCGCCAACATCATGATTTTGACCGTAAACTTTACTTACAAAATTAACTCTTTTTGGGTAATACTTTATATTGTTATACTTTGTAGAATCATATGTATTATTACGAGGAAATAATTGTATTTTTTATGTTTGTGAGTACCGAACAATTAATATCGTATAAATAATACAAAATTAAATAAACATTTCGTTTATAAGGTTGTGAACATGGCCTCTCTGTTAATGATTAATTCATTACTCTGTATGTCGAGTTTAAGCCCGGCCGCATATTGTCCGAAATTTCTGATCAGAAACAGTTGAACGTCTACGCTGTCTCTTACATTTTGTACTGAGCCGAGTTAGCTTGAACTCGCCGGCAGGATATTTCGGATAGTGTGCGGGGTGGCGGCCCGGCGAAATTCAACTGTTTCTGATCAGAATTCGGACAATTTGCGGCTGGGCTAATACGTCATTCTTAATCACATTATTTCTGAAAATTATAGAATCAACAATGGCTTGTTATGTACTATCAGAGAATTTGATTCCTAGGCAGATGGCGGACCTAAGTAATTTGGTCGCGTTAAGTCAAACTCATTCGAATGACAACAGCTAACATTGAATTGACAGAAACCGACCAAACAACGAAGGTCTGTCAACTACAAAGGAATCAATTGAATCAATTTCCTCAGGTATACCCATCTAGCTCCATTTATCGGGCTAGTTTCCCGGTAAACCTAAAATGTCAGTTGGCTACTATTGCCTTAACGCGTTCTATCTACTATGCTGAAAACTTTGACGTCTTCATCAGTGAAACATTCTGCGCTAAGTTTTATGCTTACGACGGCCATTGGCTTCTAATGTTCCTTGTAGCTTCACTATTTTTATCTAGTGCTGTATAGACCGTTTGCTCGCTAACAGAAAAAGTATTAAGAAACATTGTTTTGCAAACTTCAATTGGCTGCAAAATGTCTTGCTCTTCCGTGTTTGATGGTAAATGATATTTAATGGTATATTTGCGATTCGATTGCCTGTCAGTAAATATCCTTCGTTTAATCTTCCTTAAAGCGAGTCGAGCTAAATATTCCCACTGCTTTTTTCTGTCGCCTAGTGACCAAAAACTGTCAAAAATATGTTTTCTTTGTTCTTCAGAAAGTTTTGTATGACATTTCATTCGACAAGTTGATGGGCATTTAGCACCCATTTTTTTAGCTTTTACTAGTGTGCCGTTTCGACTTATGTAATCTTTTCCTAAATTTCTATTTAATTTTCTTTTGTTATCCAGCCATTCACTTTCGCGCCTCCTCCTTTTACCTTTACATTTTCTTTCAGAAAATGACTGATTTGTTGAAGTAGGGAATGAGCTAATTGCTTGAGGTGTTGCCACGACGATAGAATCTGGTGATGCAACCGTCTCCTCGTTATCTTGTAAAACCGAGCTACGATCACAATTTAACCATTCAAATGAATCACCTGGGCCTAAAAATGAAAAAAAAAATGTAAGTAGATCTAAAGTTCAAATGAATAACCTGGGCCTAAAAATAAAAAATAAATGTAAGTGGTTCTAAAGATGTAATAATATATTATTATATAATAATATAAAAAATCAGCTAATCCAAAAAAAGTTAAAATTGGTAGCCGTTAAGCATATTTTGTGTTCTAACCTATAATTTTTTTTATAATTTTTTAAGATGTTGTCTAGTTCAAAATCATATAATGTTCAAAAATATCTAAAGAATTTAAGTAAATACATTTATACCTCAATCGACAAGTTTGTCTCTACGTCAGATAGTTTAGAAGTTATAACGATTTTCTTATGAAGTATTAGTCAGATTAGTGTGAAAGCCTGAGAAAAACTAAAATGGCTGCCATTTTAGAACTGTGAGAGACAGAAAAGTTTAAGAGCCAATTTGTCGATAAAATATGCTATACAATATCATGACATTAAAGACTCGGACACCGGTGTCGGGACACATTGTACAATGATTACTACTATAATTAGTATAGACTTATTGCTAATTTAAGGTTGGTGGTCTCAACTCTTAAATTAAGTGGAAAAAAGTGGAATACTACATGGCACTGCATTAAATAATGAAACGAACATGCTACTATTGACATTTTTATTAAGTAGATATATATGATTTAGACTCAAAAACAAAATAAAATATTTATTTCTTGGTAAAGTAATTTTTTATAACATTTGTATTACCATAGAGTACTTGAGATTATGGTGAGTAATTATAGTGAGTGGAGATAATTAATTTTTAATTATTTTTCAAGGTGTATTTAGTAAATTAAAATAAGCATTAGTTAGTATTTCTCATAGCATAATATTTTAATTATCTCGATACGGCACTTTAACATGATGTTAAAGTGCCGTATCGAGATAATTAAAATATACTATAAGAAATACTAAATAATATGTACATATAATACAAAGTTCCCTATAAAGGTAAAAGTGCTGAAAGAGTTACTTTTGACTACTAGGTTTCTATGAGAGATGCGCTAACATCATGATATTACACAATGAACTCTTTACGGGGAATAATACTATATTTTGTTCTACTTTGTAGAATAGTTTTTTTTATTATGAGAAAATAATAGTATTATTAATTATGTTCGTGAGTACAGAACAAAATTTATCACTAAAATAATACAAAATTGAATAATGATTTATATTAATGAAGTGACCAATGGTCTCTCTGTTAATCATTACTCTTTATATCGAGTTTAACACTTCATTCTTCAATCACATTATTTTTGAAAATTATAGAATCGACAAAGGCTTGTTATGTACTATCAGAGTAGTTGATTCCTAAGCAGATGGCGGACGAAGTACTCGTAATTTGGTCGCGAGTCAAACCAATCCGACCGACAGCTAACATTGAATTGACAGAAGCCGACCAAACGACGTAGGTCTGTCAACTGCATAGGAATCAATTTCCTCGGGTATACCTATCTAATGCCATCAATCGGGCTAGTTTGCCGCAAAACCTAAGTGTCAGTTGCCTAGTATTGCCCTAACGCATTCTATCTATTAGGCTGCGTATCCACCGGAGCTGAGCTAAGCTACGTTGTGAGAAATGTGTTTTTAAGAACCTATAGATTAGCTCATCTCCTGTGGAAACGCAGCCTTATGCTGAATTCTTTGACGTCTTCATCAGTCAAACATTCTGCGGCAGCCTTCGGCTTCTAATATTCATTGTAGCTTCACTATTTTTATCTAGTGCTGTATAGACCGTTTGCACGCCCACAGAAAAAGTATTAAGAAACATTGTTTTGCAAACTTCAATTGGCTGCAAAATGTCTTGCTCTTCCGTGTTTGATGGTAAATGATACTTAATGGTATATTTGCGATTACATTTTCTGTCCGTTTGCATCCTTCGTGCAGTCTTCCTTAAAGCAAGTTGAGCTAAATATTCCCATTGCTTTGCTCTATCGCCTATTAACCAAAAACTGTCGAAGATACGTTTCCTTTGTTCTTCAGAAACTTTTGTGTGACATTTCAATCGACAAGTTTCTGGGCATTTAGCACCAATTTTTTTAGCTTTTACAAGTGTACCGTTTCGACTTATGTAATCTTTTCCTAAACTTCTATTAATTTTTCTTTTGTTATCCAGCCATTCACTTTCGCGCCTCCTCCTTTTACCATTATATTTTCTTTTACAAAACGAAGATTTTGTTGAAGTAGAGAGTGAGCTACTTGCTTGAGGTGTTGCCACGACGATAGAGTCCAGATCTAGTGATGCAACCGGCTCCTCGTTGTCTTGTAAAACAGAGCTACGATCACAATTTAACCATTCAAATGAATGACATTGGCCTGAAAAAATAACAAATGTTAGTGAAAGCAGCTCAGCAAATTTTTACAAAAAACTACAAACAATACAGTTATTGTTTGTAGTTTTTTGTAAAAATTTGCTGAGCATGCAATGCAAACTTAAGTCTTTTAAGGCGGCGCCTTGATGATTTGGCTGTAGCGATTTCGATTTTTCTCAGCAATCACTAAAGCTAAGAAATTAAAGTTCATTGTCAGTATTCATCATGTCTTTGTCTTTAAATTACCCATAGCATAACACGATTGGTCAACTTTTATAACACAGAATAATCAATCAAAAATACATCTGTAAAAAAAGGGATTCTGAAAAATCGATATCGCTGATTCTGAAAAATCGATATTAGTGGAATATTAAGGCGACGCTTTGATAATTTGGAAGAAGCGGGATATTACCATAAAGTTAATATACCTGCTCGGTATATTAACTTTATGGATATTACACAGTGCTGCATTAAATAATGAAATCAACATGCTAGTATCAATTTTACTATAGATAATATTATTATAATTGAAACTTAGAAATAAAATTAAAGTAAACGTTTTTCCTTGGTACCGGTATCTGGGGGCACGGGAGTGCCGCCGCCAAGATGAGCCAAGCGAAGCGCGCAAGGGCACTACCTACCTTTTCTCGAAACGTTTCGTCGTATTTTTGAACCCTCGTAACTTTGGTTTGAATAATGCCAGATAGTTGAAAATCGGTGGCTTGGCCATTTTGTTATTCGCCAGGGCTTTGAACTTAATACTAAACTAAACTAAAATACACAGTAATGATAAATGGCCAGGCCACCGATTTTGACTAATGTGTAGAGTTTATAGATTCTCCTTGTGCGGCTGACACATTATAATATTATTATCAAATATTTTGCCGTGCTTTAGGGTAAAATTAAGGTTTTTAGATTTAGGGTTGAGTATGTAAGGTTAGAAACTTGGCTCTACATCAGATCTCACTACTTTTTGACACGACGAACTATAATATTATGTTCTCATCTTGGCAACATTTTTACATGAAAATGTTTTTGGTGGGATTTAATATTTTCTGAAGTATTTCTTTACAACATTGACATAGAACTCTCGAGATCATAATATATAGAGTATTTTTTTAGCTTGTCTAATCTAATCTCTACGTCTATCTTACCTAATATGTCAATAAGTATAACTTAACCAATCAAACAAAACATTTTTTTTTTATTATCAAAGAACAAAGAGTAAGATTTGATAAATTAAAAATATAAATCTTATAGTGTTCTCTAAAGATCTCGATATGGCACTTTAGAGTAAATACTAATAGATTTAAGTAATAATCTATATATATATTAATACGTGAGAGAAAAATTTTGTAACCCTTTTTACGAAAAATGGGGAAAAAACGTAGATGCATGAAATTTCGCACAGTTATAGTTTATATGGTGAAGGAGTGCATCGAGCTAATATTATTTTAAAATTATGCTTTTATCATATATATTTTTAACAAATAAAACGTTACACACACAACGACACTACTACTGCTACGAAAAATGTCAGATTTTTGAGTGACAAGCCTATACATACGAATTATACTATTTTATTTATGAAGTCTGTTGACAACAAGTTGACAAATTGAAAATGGATTATTGTTTTTTTTTATTTAATTTTAGATAATTTAGACAATGCTTAAATTTTTTTACAAAATATAGGTAGTAGTCCTAATGTCGTTGCAAGTAAGGTCGAATTTAGACCATTAGGCGATCTCTAGTATTAATTATTATACCAATGACCCATTGGTCGTAATTCTCTCTTCTCTGTCAATATAATATATTAGCAAAGATCTACATCACTCACAGATATTATCTGTTAATGACGTAGATCTTTGCCAAAAACTATTCAAAAACACCCTCTGATTCAGCAAAGAATTTTGTTTAACTCTTAAAACATGCAATTCGTATTACCCGCAAAACTCCCTTTACTACTATGTATTTATAATTGCAAACGAAGAACTTGCATTACACTTGGAATAAAACAGCAGTATCGGGGGAGACATGATTTCTGTCCCATTTCGCACTGCTAAGTGATCGCATCGATTTGTAAGGAGCACCATATTGACAATGTTATCTCTTCTATATGTAGTGGTAATTAAGCAATAAAATTATCATCACTCATCAGAAGGTAAGTCTATTTGTTCGTTTTCATGTAGAGACCGTTATGTATATAGAAGGAGGGCGCAGGGTGGTCGTGCACGGGCTGGTACCGGCGGATCTTCTGCGTGGGCAGGTCTACGTGGAATCTCGCCCGGCAAGTGCCGCCCCTGGTGCAGCGCCACTTGGAGTTATTCAGCGAGTTGCCGTCGTTGTAGAACGAGAACCCGTCGAGCACGGCGAGCTTCTTGCCCGCGAGGTTGGTCACCCATTGAATATTAGAACCTAGGTAACCCACTGTAAGACACGACTGTTTTAAAGCACTTTGTATGATGTTCGCTGACTCTGAATTTAGTGGTGACATAAAAAACGACAGAAACAAGTGTACTCCACTTATTGTTAGTAAAGTATAAAATGTACTGTTCAAAATAAAAACATATTAATTTAAAGAACAATTTCTGAATTTTTATTCTTGTAACGTACAGAAAGATATTTTATAAGAGCTATAACACTACACATTGTCACTTTGCTTATATTTTACAATGCTTTAAAAATATCTTAGCGATTGGGCCCTTTTAAGGCATCAAGTGATCAAAACGGTTAGGCTATTCCAGTTTTTGGTAAACTCCTCTTTGACAAACATGTCTTACACAAACTTAGGAATATATTAACCGCAACTATCGGTACCAAGTATTTATCTTTCAGATTGCGAATAATTTTGTCTCGACCCCCATGTCCGGTTGCAACATGTGCGTCGAATATCGTCTTGTAATATTCCTCCGTGGGTACGATCTGTATTGGTCCTGACATATGCTTTTTCTTAACAATTAAAATTTGTTGGCTCCCGATATTCATAACATCGTATTTTCTCGCGTGATGGTAGTGGCTGCTCGACGCTCGTCTGCCTTGAGCTTTTCTGCTACTGTATTCTTCCAACAATCGAATAACATTTTGTATTCTATCACTCGTCCACTCCAATTTTTTGCTTTTTTTATTTATCTTACTGTAGTAGTTTTGTAACTTTGTGTTGAATTCGTCTTCGTTGACAATATCTGAAACATTCACTTTGTTTAAGGTACAGGCCCTACATTAATAGGACAAGGCGTATTATATATAATATAATGTGTGACACACCAGTGTCTTAACCTTTAATGTTTGGCATATTTTATTGACAAATTGGCTCTCAAACTTTTTCTTTCTCTCACTGGTGTCGGGACACATTGTACTATAATATTTACCTCGTATCTGCAAAATCACCTCCCTATGAAGAAATTATCAAAAATATATTCATTTTATTTTCTCAAAAATGCAAAGAAGATAGAAAAACAAACAAATAAGATTATAAATTTATTATCTCGTTTCTATAAGACTCACTCAGGTAGGTACAATTATTGTAGTTGAATAAAAAATAACTGGGCAGGTTTCCAAAAAATTGAGGTAATTTCAACACATATATACATATATACATACATATTTATATACATATTAATTATTAATACATACTAGTAGTTTCGATAGTATAGCCTATATTTTTTACAAATATCTTCTCATAAAAATACTTTGTTGCGAGCAATTTCATAATATCTGGCAAAATAGGGGTAAAGGTTATAGAACATTTAGTTTCATTTTGCCATCAAAATGAACGGTTTAGTGCAAAGGGCGCGTAAGTTTTGGAACATTTGCATGAAATAAATAATTTAAAAAACTAAGCACTTTTTATGTAACTATTCTCCCCCTATTTTCCCAACAGTACGAACTCAGTAAGCGGTGGGGTTTAATGCGTCCCGAAAACGGGAACAAATATGAAGTAAGTACGACGTACTTAGTACATATTTTATGAACACAATATTTTTTATAATTTATAATATCTTTTGCTATTATCTAAGTAATAAGCTGACGGATAGTGTTCGTGTGCTATTTGTGACCTCACAATAGCCAAATCCTTAGTCGATATGAACCGGGACTTGCAGACCTTCCCCCTAGTGCACCTCCAAGCTAGAGTGTGCGAGCTTATCTTGGCCAAGTAGTACGTGTAACCGTTCAGCAGAGCTATTTCCTTGCCCGCCCTGTTCATTACAATTTTAACTGAAATAAAAATATTGGTTTAATAAACTGTCCACAAATGTTTCAAAAATAGTATTAACCCATCAATCCCCAAGCGGCAGCCGGCTGTCGCATAACAATAATTGAAAATCTATTGTGTCTGCGATACCCACGAAGGAGGTGTTCAAATAATTAACTACTACCATATTTGACGGCCTAAATCGGTGCATGTATTTTGTATATACGTTTATTAAAATAAGTTTAGCCAGCAAACAACACGAATTGCACAACAGTAACAGTAAGAGAGATATTATGATAAGAGAGTAACTTCACTGTTTAAAAAGGAGATTCTAACTCAGAAATTGATTGGGCGAGATGAATGTTTGACGGAGAAAACAAAGGATTTGGAACTCAAAAACTAGCATTTATTTCTATTTAAGTGAAACGTATTATAATATTATGATGCCTAACTTAATTGAATGATACAATTCCAAAGTTAAAAATAAGGTAAGACCGCACTAGGTGAAGCTGCAGCACGAGAAAAGTAACGTCAAATACTACGCGGCAGCAGAACCATCCACACGGTACTCCAATACTATGGAAGTAACGCTTTGTGCTGTCTCACTTCGAAAATATTTAAAAAAAATATTTAAGCAATTATTTGCCAAACCCAAATATAGTATAATAGATATGGAAAGGAATCACAAAATAGTAGTTGATAAAAAATCCAATTGAAAACATTATGATTAATTTAAAAAATACCCCACACACGATGACAAATAATCCGCCAAGTGCGAGTCGGACTCGCGCATAAAGGATTCCGTACCGCTATAGAGCAAAAATAGACCAACAATTTTTATTTACCATTATCGATATCGAGCAACAAAGGCCAAAAAATCACGTTTCTTGTATCCCCCTAAATATTTATTTTATTTTTAGTATTTGTTGTTATAGCGGCAACAGAAATACAATATCTGTGAAAATTTCAGAAGACTTCTGAAATTTTCACAGATTTTGTGACGTATAGTGGTTATTGAGATACAGCCTGGAGACACACAGACAGACGGACAGACATCGAAGTCTCAATAATATGGTCCCGTTTTTACCCTTTGGGTACGAAACCTTAAAAAGCAAGGAGACAACTTAAAATCGAACAACTATAATATTTTGGTGCGTCAACGAAATTAGAACTAGCACTGCCATTCACGTCAAAAACGAATGAGGCTTAATATAGCCTTCGGGTTTTCCCTACTCTCCTCTTACTGCGTATAAGAATTCCGTTGTGTATAACGAACACAGGGGACAGGTGGTTGTGTTCATTGATGATACGCGTCACTTCCATGTTCCTGTTCGTGATGAAGCGCCCCCTACAGTCCCCCCTTCGCGAGCATCGCCATATTATTGACTTCTGTGTTGTTTCTTTCTTGTTGAAAATATAACCGTCCAACACGGCTACGAGATACCCCTTGTTATTCCTCACCCAGGTGACTGCGGAACAAAACAAAGTTGTTAAAATTTGAATAAATCACAAAATCTAAACAGCTTATTATTAATATTATATTTTAAAGTGCAGAACATAGGAGTAAAATTAAAACAATTTACAAACATTTTAATAAGAAACTTTGCACGTACGAATTAATAGAAGAATTTGTTTCTACTAACAGCACTATATTCATTAAAAAAGGTTTAATTATGTGTTTTCTGTAAATTATACTAGCTATTTATTTATTTTTATTAACGAGAATACAACAAATGCAAAATGAATATGGAATCAAATTTTTATCAGGACTCCGTCACGTATAATATATTTCGGAGGATTGTGGTTATGTTCGTCGACTATGCGAGTCACTGTGTAGTCCTTGTCAGTGATGAACCGGCCTTTACAGCTTCTGCCATAGGAGCAGCGCCATTCTATAGTCGAACGTGTCTCCTTGTTGTTGTAGAAGGTGTGACCTTTCAATAAAGCCGTCACCTTCCCTTTAACGTTCGTCACCCAAGTTAACCCGGTATTAACTTTAACCTGGATCTGCGCAAGTGGACCTGTCAGAATACAAAATATTGACACAGTATAGCAATATGACATGTCCCTACAGTAGTGAAACGAATGTACTTGCGCAGAGCAACGGAGGGGTACCCGCGGGGAAGCGGGCGGCGCGGGCCCGCGTATACAAACTCGCGGAGTTTGTATACCTGCGCGCACAGGGGTGACGTTGGCGCATTGTCTACGAATTTTATGTTGTAAAACGATAATTTATCCTATAAACAATGGGATATTATAATAAATGTTCAGTGTACGGATGTAAATCTGATTAAAAAACAAAAAGGATTTAAATTTTCATAAATATTAGCTCACAGTTTAAACTAATATTATTGTGTTGGCCTTGGCGGCATTTATTTGCATCTCTGTTTTATTGTTTACGTTGTAAGAAGTGTAACAAGGAGAGAAACAATATAGAATAATTTAAAAATCTGTCAAATACCCTGTTAAGTACATACTAATTAGTAATTAGTAGCTTACCTAGCTAGGTACACACACCAAGTGTAACATTTTGTCCTTTGGACCGCTCTTACCGCGCACGTAATAAGAGTTTTGAAGTGCTTCTGTTACACCTGACGTGTGATTAATTATTGGATATTTTACGAGTATATACTTATTAGAAATTTCCGAAATTAATCCTTCGATTCGTGGTGATTCGTGGATCCTTGGAAATCTATTGTTATTCTATTGTGTCTCGCTCACCAGTGAGCGTATGGGGCTTGATGGGTTAGTAAAATTTTTAAATAGAGAACTAAAATCATCTAAAGATAAAGTTTCACGTAAATATCTGGCAGTACGATATAATATGTAAATATAACACGCTGCTTAAACAGATTAAATGATAACATTTGCATTACGAGCACAATATTTTACTTTTATTTTATTTCCCGTTCCGTGGCAACCCTGGCATGCAGATATGCCAGGGTTGCCACGGAACGGTGCCTATAACGGTGGCGGCATCGTGCGACATCAAAGGCGTTTCGTTACTGTAGGGACTAATATATTGCTATACTGTGATATTGAGTAGATCAAATCACTAGAAGATGCTTACAACCTTTCTTTAAATAGATAAACCTAAAATTTCCAGCACCGAGCAGGCTGATGGTGATAAACTAGTTATTGCTAGGAATACTCTCGATCATCCACACACACGCACATACATTTGGACAACGAGACACGTCAAACTTATAAAACCCCTCTTTTAGTCGGGGGTTAAAGAAAAAAAAACATAAAAAGGATATTTTTTATTTTTAACATTTTATTAGTTAAAAAAAATTAGAAGTATACCAAAAAATATAATAATTAAATAAGCTCTAGTATTGATATCAATGGACGCTCAAAACCTTATTAGGGCTCCTTCACGAATGACATATTCAGGAGGAATGTGGTTGTGTTGCTCAAATAGGCGTGTTACTCTATTGTTCCTGTCCGTGACTATACGTCCTCTACAGTTTCTTGCCGAGCAGCGCCAGTAAGTATTTTTATGGGTTTTTTTATTACTATAGAATGTATTACCGTTTAATACAGCAGTTACGCCACCTTTATTGTTCTTTACCCACGTTACTGTGAAGCAAAATTGATAATTTAAAATAGGAATAAAACTAGAAATAATGTAATTTACGTTATAAAAAAATGTTCAGAATCGTGTCTTTATTGTGTCATGAAATATTACAACATTAAGGGCCTATTTCACCACTTCCTGATAAGGCTATCCACCAATTAACTTGACAGACAGATAGATAGAAGTAATAATAATCTGTCAAAAAAGTTTTGAATAGCCTATTAGGCACTTTATTAGAAAGTGGTGAAACAGGCCCTAAGTAACTGATTCTGCTGCATAGGTAGCCCCTTGCCAGTTTCATAGTAGGGACTTGATTGGACTGCAAGTAGCATTCTACAACTGTCATAGTTTAGATTATCCGATAAGAATAAGTTACAGGAACCTGCGCAGCTGATATTGAAATATATCAAGCATCAAATTTATTATTTACACTTCAAGAGTTCACATTACAGAAAATAATATTATTAGCATTCCTAGTTTTCCATGAATCTTAGCTGCCAAGAATAGTACAACTGCCAACGGTTGGGTAGTTTTCCCCTAATACTTAAGTCGTACAAGTATGTCATCGTCATTAATAATAAACCTTGGATGTTTGTGGTTGTGGTTATGAGTTACGCGTTGCACCGTAGAGTCCTCCTCGACTATGAAACGACTTTTGCAATTTCTTCCGGAAGAGCAGCGCCACTCCGTTGTTGTGTGCGTCGATCTATATTTAAAAAAAGTGTGGCCGTTTAGCACAGCCAGCACATTCCCTTTAGTGTTCTTGACTAGTTTAACTGTGGAACAAGATAACCTATATTAAATGATAAAGGTACGTTGTTGTAAAAAAATCACACACTAGAAACAAAGCCTGAGGCCGTAGCCAAAGTACCTTTTGTTAAAAACGATGACGAAATTCGTTATCAAAATGTATGGGATTTGACATTAGTCTTCGAAAGCGAAATGTCATTTAGCGATGACTTATGACAAACCGCATACTAGAAAGATACTTTGTCTAAGGGGGCTGTTCTAAAACGTTTTGAAGAACAGCACGATGTAAGAAAAATAACATCTGTTTGCTTGTTTGGGCGCTTTTTTCTCAGGAACAGTGGTCACAAAAACCCAAATTCCGGGTTTTTGTGCATCATATAATATGTAAACTCCATATGAGAAAGGCCTAAGGTTATGACTGTAACATCACGCTGCGACAGGAGCGAAGAATCAGTGGAAAATGATGAAAACAGGAAAAATTATTCATTTTCGTCATTATGTGTTAACGTGGACAGAATTGCGGGTAAAAGCTAGTAGAAAATATTAAAACGTTTTATTTACAACCTTATTAGGATTCCATCATGGATGAAGTATTTTGGAGGATCATGGTTGTGTTCTATGACTAGGTGAGATAGTGTAGACTGCATGTTGGTTCTAAAGCGACTTTTACACATCTTTGATGAGCAGCGCCAGTAAATATTTGCGTGCGTCTCCTTATTGTTACAGAAGATGTATTCATTTAGTAAAGCAATTATCTTCCCCTTAGTGTTTTTCACCCAGGTAACTGTAGAATGAAATATATGTTATTAAAGATTGATACAATAATATGAAAAATGAAATATTTTATTAGTTATTGTAAATAAAACTAAAGAACATATTATAATGTGAAATGGTTTAATATGCTAAGTTAAAACGTTTCAATTTTAATTTCTACAGCCCAATACGGCTATTTTAGGCATTTAGGCATTTTTAAAATTCCAATTGACGTCCGATTCTGATAGCAGACTAAAGAACAGACTTTCGAAAGACGAGCATTGCTCGTCGTTTGGGAGCGCGATATGCCACGCTAAGTACATACACATGCGGTATCCATCATGATCTATGTCTGTGGTTAAAGGCATTCAAATTAGCCCTGTCAGGTTAAAACATCTTTCATTACAATTTGTTGACAAAAATAAGGGCAACATTAATGTCATATTAATTCAAATGTCAAAATTTCCTCAAATAACCCGAAGAGACCACGCACGACAGATCACGCATTTGGATATTATGTCCACTGGTTACTTCAAATAATTTATCCTGACCAGGTTTAGAACAAAGGAAAATAGATCAACATAGCACGATGTATGTGACTGCTCTTTGTCCTATCTTTCTAGAGTTAATTAGTTCTAAACTTCATAAGGATTCCGTCATAAACAGCGAACTTAGGGGGTTCGTGGTTATGTACGAGATTCGTTTTGGTCACTGAAAGGTTCTTGTTGGTTATGAAGCGAGCACTGCAGCGCTTTCCGGAGGAGCAGCGCCATTCCATAGTTGAAGAATACTCTCGAAACCTGTAGTAGGTTTGACCGTCCCACACAGCTGCCGCGTTCCCCTTTAAGGTCTTCACCACCTTCAATTTCATGGAAGATACTGGCAATGATAAAACATACAAAAAATTATTAAATTGAAAAACTAAATATTTATTTTTTTGTATAGGGGAGGCAACGAATAATAATATTCGTAGTGGGGAGGGCAGAAAGGAAAAATTCAAAATAAGTTTCATAAAAACTTAAATAAAAATTCGTGAATATCACTCAGTAAATAATTTTATTTTACAATGTACAATAATGTTCCTATTTAATTAATCACTATTACTAACACTTAATTAATACATTATGTTTAAATGACTTTTTTGGTACTTCAAACAAAGCTGAATGTTAACTTAAATACTTTAAAACTTCTTGACTAGTTTCATTTAAGTATTTTTCCTCGTATGATTTGAACTCACAAAAATTGTGTAAACAAATAAATATCATAATCATGAAAAAAATGGTCGCGTAAAACAAATTTGTTTTGCAAATATAAAAATATATGACCACTATGACGTGTGTTTACACACAATGTTCTTTGGTAAAGTATTCAAGTCGATTATAATACATACTCGAGTCTTTAGTGCTAACTTCACCTTAACCTTCAAGACCCGGTTAAGGCTGGATTTATATGCGCCCGCGCAAATGATCGGCTTGGCACACCGCGAAATCACAAGCAATAGTATGTAAGGCTAGTTTTATCGTACTTATGTAATGATTTATGTAAAAAGAGGCGCGGTGCTGTCATTTACATACAATTATACGCATATAAATCGAGCCTAAGGTTGCGTCCACAAATTACGTGAGGTGTTTTATTTAGACTTTCTGACCCCCTGATCCCCTGGTAAGATTTCGTGAGATTTTATTCAACCCGGAGGTAACCCACCCCCAATCTCACGTGAGATTTTTCACAATGTGGGTTTCTTACGTAAACGCGTTGGATTGTTTGACAGTCAGTAGATGTATAACTAACGTGACTATTTTTTTTTGTCAGAGCAGGATATCGGTGGAATTGTACATAGAATAAAAAAAGTCAGCCAAAAGTGAGTAGGACTAGCGCACCAACGGCACGAAGAAGCAACCCTTAATTATCAGGGCGAACGAAGCAAGCCCTAGTATATTGAACAACCTGAACATGTTGTGGTAATTTTTTGATAATGAGATTTGACTCGACCCCGTCCCCCCTTAAACACCACACGTAATTTGTGGACGCCCCCTTAGTTAAATCTCATATCTCATTTATGTACTCATTGTATAGAAAATGCGTGACAATATTTTCACCAACGAAAGATCTAACAAGTTTTGTGAAAAAAAAGTACAGTAACATATTTTATACATATAAATTTCTTTTTTTTCATTGCGTTTTTTTAATTGGAATGTCAAATAAGCGTTATGTTTTATATAGAAAACGAAGCAAGCGCTGTTTAGATAGTAATATAGTCTAATTTAACTTTTATATCAATTAATTGGTGACATAACATGAAATCTTTTAATAACGCAACTTTACACTACGTAAGAGGAGACAGATTCCCTTTCTTCGAAGATACTAATTCCCCCCTTTTAAGAGCATTCCTATACCATCTATCTAATCTATACCAGGGGACGGTGAGCTAACATTTGGGGCAACTGTCCTAGTAGACAAGTGGCAAGCGATTATCGTAAACGCTAACAAAATGTATGCGATTTGACATGAGTCATCGCTTCGCCAGCGAATACTAATGTCAAATCCCATACATTTTGTGGCGTTGGCGTTAGGGTTTACGATAATCGCTTGCCGCTTGTCTAGAGGCCCTCTGTTCAGAGCTTCTTCTTGTCTATTAGACCTTAAGACCTTATTATACTCTGAACTGTGAGTATATTATCTCCACCGTCACTTGCGATGTTCTAAACCTTGATAAGCATACCATTGTATATGATGAAATGTGGCGCCGGGTGGAAGTGGGGTGACTTGCTCATTCTCACGATCTTTCTGTTCTTGTCTGTGGTGAAACGGCTTTTGCAGGAGCTGCCTTTAGTGCACCGCCACACAGTGGTGCTGAGGGTTTCCTTATTCTGGTAGTACGTGAAACCGTCGACTATAGCCATCAGCTTCCCCACTTTGTTCGTCACCCATTCAACTGGAATGGAATGTTTGTTGATGATACTGTTCGATTTGAAATGCTTACGACTATTGCACAATGCCATTAAAGAGACGTATAAGGTAAAAAGATAATTACAAATATTTATGTAATGTATTATTTATTTCTACATAAATTTATAGTAATAGTTATATTTACTCAATATATGGCTTGTTAAAAATTTTACTTCTTTATATGACGGCACACTTACATAATATTAATGACGAGAAATATAATAGTTTGGCACATCTACAAGAACACAAAATACTCTAATCTAATAATGTACTTAAATATCAATAAAATCACGACAAAAATAAGTATTAATTATTAAATGGTAACCAAAATGCTATTTCGGTAAGGAATACCTACCTTCAAAATCAATTTAAAGCCACAATATTAATTAAAAACCTTTTACGCCACATTTTTTTACAATTTTTCAGTTTTTATGATAACGTAATATATATATATATATATATATATATATATATATATATATATATATATATATATATATATATATATATATATATATATATATATATATATATATATATATATAATTTGACAGTAATTAATGTAATACTTAATTCACAATGATGTCTTGGTGCTTGGCTAAAATGAGAACGGGAGAAAGTTTCTTCTCCTTTTTATTTATAAATAGCTTGTACACTTTTACTTGAGAGACAGCTTTTTCAGCTTACCAATGTCCTCCTTATCCGTCCCCCCTATAGTCTTACATAGAGCGTAGAGAATATTCACAGTAGTATAATAATGTTACGCCAAATAAATCCTTCTCAAACCTCATTTAAAAAAATATTAAAATAATAATATGCATCCAGCAATACTTCATTAATTTTCTCAGATTTAATTGGCGTTGACTAGATCATATTCATGCGAATAAGGGCTATCCAAAAGCGATGTATATATAGCTCATAATGTAAGATTGAGAAATTTCAATCATCATATTCATTAATCTATACTTTATAATATTATAAAGCGGAGGAGTTTGTTTGTTTATTTGAACGTGCTAATCTCAGGAACTACTGGTCCGATTTGAAAAATTCTTTCAGTGTTAGATAGCTCATTTATCGAGGAAAGCTATAGGCTATATTTTATCACGCTAAAGACTAATAGGAGCGAAAAAATAGAGAAAAATATAAAAAAACGGGGGGAAATTATTTGGAAGGGCTTATTTGAACGCGCTAATCTCAGGAACTATAATTGTTCCGATTTAAAAAAAAAACTTTCAGCGTTATTAATCGAGGAAGGCTATTGGCTATATTTTATCACGCTAAGACTAATATAAGCGAAGAAATAGAAGAAAATGTGGAAAAACGGGGGAAATTATTTAAAAGGTCTTCTCTCACGAACTATTGGAGCAATTTTTCTGTTATTTGGCACAGATAAGAATTAGACCACGTAAATAGGCTATTTTTGTGGACTAATTTGTCTGTGAAATATCTAATATACGCGGACGAAGCCGCGCAGAACGTCTAGTACATTTTAAAGGGGATGTGAATATTCAATTTTATAAAAACATATACCACGAAGAAGACGTGGGTTTCTTGTAGCAAAATGTGCGTTTTCCATTATATTTTGTACGGGAAACATTCATCGTAGCAAATGTCACAAGTTCTTGAATATGTTGAGGATGACACCATCTTTGATGAGGAACTTCGGTGGCGGGTGTTGGTGGACAGCGGGCATGCGCACGATGGTGTCCCTGTTGACGGTGAAGCTGCAGGTACAGGAGAAGGTGGAGCAGCACCAGGTCGTCTGCGCGCCGTGGCGGTTCAGCTCGTAGAACGTATGCTCACCCAGCACAGCCATGGTTTTGCCTGACTTCGTCCTCACCCACTTGACTATAAAAAAGTTAGCTAGAGTCGTGGGTTGTAAAAATTATATCTTGTGTGTTGCGATTATGAATGACTGAGTAGTGATTTAGCTTTTGAGTACGTTAATAAACTAAATATAAAAGTCAGTAATGTTATGTTTTATTACTATATTCTTAATAAATAGCATTGTATAATTCTAGTTTATAAGCGCACAACGTGCAATATAGACACATCACACAGTATTGTTAAAAACCATAGATTTAATTTTGAATCAGTTTAATAACAAAATGAATTGCATCATAGAATAAATGAATACAATACTTTCGATTTTACTTACACATTTACACAAACTTTACGAGGCTACTGCTCATAGCGCTATGCAACTGATAGAAGATGACGTATATTATTCACACGCATGCTTGTCGTAGTAGTAGTATCGATTTAAACATTTTCTATGTCGTGTTTCTGTCACTTAGTCTGTTAGTGCTCTTCAGCCCAGCCTCTGACTTTATGGTACACGCCATTGTGAACAACAAACTGCGGCGGGGGATGATGGTGAGGACCCGACCTTACGTTGATGACGTTGTTTCTCTCATCAATAGTGAATTGACACTTGCAACTGTACCCATAAGTGCATATCCAAACGGAATGGCCTGTTCTTATATGATGTCGTTTCCGGAAGAACGTGTAGCCATTGATGATACCGATAAGTTTACCAGAAGTTTTTTTAACCCATTGCACTTAAAATAAAAAACACAATCAGACATTGAATTGCACCATTCGTTAGCAAAATATCTTACAAGACGTTACTAGAATCTTAATAACAAATTGCGGCAAATTAATTGTTTGAATAAAATACTTGAAAATAATATGTAGTCTGTCGTTAAATAAATCCATCAATATTTACAAACAAATGGGACCATTAAAAATTACAAAGATCATAGTACTGTTCATATTGTACCGTATTTCACCTTTCATTCGGACACATTCATCCATTAAAAAAACTCAGCTGTATTATTTTGCATTTTATTATATATGATTCTGTTAGTGAATCAATAAATAAATAAATACTAAGGGCCTTTATAAGGTTGAAACACTTAAGGATTTTGTCGCGGAGCACTTTTATTAATCCCGACGTATCAGCTGCTGTTTCAACCTTATAATATCATGAGTGATACTCGCGTAAACTTAAGAAATCATTACACTATTATATAAAACTTTAGACTTTATGACTTATGTTTTAATATACACTCCGTTGTGTATAACAAAATTAGGTGCGGCGTGTGCATGCTCCAGTATTCCGTCTATTATGTTGTTTTTCCCATCAACAACGAATTTACACTTGCATCTGCTCCCATACGTGCATAACCAAACAAAATGACTTGTTTTTTTATTCTCTCGTTTCCTGTAGAATGTGTAGCCTTTGAAGATACCGACAAGTTTACCAGCAGTGTTCTTAACCCAATGCACTTGAAACAAAAATGACAATCAGACTTTGAATCATGAATGTTCTTTAGCAAAATATCTTACAAGTGTTTAGAATCTTATAAATTGAGGAAAATAAATTGTTTGAATAAAAGGCTTTGAATTTTGAATATTTACGTCATCAGCTACGTCATCGAAGACTGCAGGAGGGATTGATTGAACAAGCTTGATTTGCCCGACTTCTATTAGTCCTACAATCGCTAACATCGTTCCATCGTCCTTTGTGATCTCCTGTATCGTAGTTGCTTAGTAGTGCAGAATAAATTCATTATTTTGTACTGAGTTGTTTAAATAAGCAATCTCCAAGTCTTCTCTTGTACGCTACAGGTTTAATATAAAATCCGTTGTGAATAATAAACTTGGGTGCGTCGTGTGCATGCTCCAGTCTTGCGTCTATAATGTTATTTATTTTATTAACAACGAATTGACACCTGCAACTGTTTCCAAACGTACACCCCCAAATAGTTCGACTTGTTTTCTTATTCTTTCTTTTCTTGAAAAATGTATAGCCATTGATGACAGCGACTAGTTTACCAGAAGTGTTCGTGACCCATTGCACTAGAAAATTAAAATTACATTAAACCCTATTGAAGTCTTAGCAGTTAGGCTAAATTATATTTATTTACAAATTACAATACAAAATCCTGGATTATAAGTGATAGCCAATAAACCCCTTGAATGGCAGTAATTGAAACAAAGCAAAAAAAAACATTGTTATCTTTTAACGAGGAAACCTTTAATATAACCCACTAATATAATTATGCGTAGCTCAAAATGATTACTATTTTTAAAAGAAAGTGTCGTTAAACCTTTAACCTTTAAGCCTACGAATAATAAAAACTCAGCAATCGTAGGTAACTCCCATACTATTACCGTTTTGGTTCCTTTTGATCTGTCATGTAACGTCAGCCTAGTACCGCTCAAGGTCACCTAAATATTGCAAATCTATTGAAATGTGTACCTAAGGTACACTTTTTTGGCAAGTATTGTGGAGCATGTTTTTGACGGAGTTACTTTTCCTTAGTTTTTATTGTTCGTAGCTTTAAACCTTTAAATACATTCCATTGTGAATAACAAACTTAGGCGCGGCGTGTGGGTGAGGCTCTAGTCTTGCGTCTATAATGTTATTTGTCTCATCGACGACAAATTGACACCGGCACTTGTTTCCAAACGTACATCCCCAAACAGTTTGACTTGTTTTCTTATTCTCTCTTTTCCTGAAGAAAGTGTAGCCATTGATGACAGCAACTAGTTTACCAGAAGTGTTCCTGATCCATTGCACTTGAAAGTTACAATTACATAAAATGCCAATCTAGATTGCTTTAGCATATTTTGTAGTTTTAAGCTTGATTCACACCAATGCTGCACTTTTTTTTTTGCATTCACACTTCGATTGTACTGCAACAAATTGTGCAGTACAATCGACGCTTGAATGGTTCTATACACATTGCCACTATTTATTCGTTAAAACGTATAGGTACTGCAAAAAACGTGCAGGAAACGTGCAGGATTGTGCCGTGTGAACCTGACCTTAGTAGTTAAATACTAAATTATATTTACTTTCACATCACAATATAAATTATACATTGTGATTTAAGTGATAGAAAATTTAATATCTTGAATGGTGTAATTGAAACAAATCCAAAAAATACATTACTTTTAATGACGTAACTCTAAATAAAACCTACTACCTATAGTCAGGACAATTTAAAGTGACACCAGCGGTCATTGACCTTTCTAGTCTAGGAGCTTTGTGAAAAATACTCGTACTGCATTCTGTTAACGTAAAAATAAAATTGAATTCTTGTAAAGAAACAGACTACAGTATAATCGGAAAACGTCTTGGCTACCTCTTCATATATCTATTGACGGTTCACACCACGTCAGTCCGGCCCCGTACTAAGCACCTGAATGACTTGTGTTACGGGTACCACACAACGGAAATATATTTAATTATTTTAAACTATAGATATTTAAGATTTTTATTATTATAGTATACAATATACATATTATATTTAATACAACACATCCAAGACTCAGGAACATTAAATACTTTTTGTTCCGTCTGCAGGATATGAACCCGCGAGCCCCGCTTAAGCTACCATCTCGCTCAGCAACTGAGTCACAGAAGTCTCCTACTATTAATGAGTTTGAAGTGATATAGCTCATACTGTTTTCACATAGTGCATGCAAAAAACGATATCACCCTTATACTAGAAACATCTGTCACTGCATTGTCAATCGCGGTTTGTAAGTATAGAAAATAACAAGTTTTTTGACAGGAAGTCAATGACCGCTATAGACAGGATTCCGCGATTTGAGAAGAGCATCTACGTAGCTAAAACTATTTTACAATAAACTGTCGATAAAACCCTTAAATTTTTTTATTGTATTTTCTTCTTTTTAAATAAATAAATGGATGAGAAAGAACCATTTAACTTGAAAATATTATTCTAGATTCATTATATAATTTACCACATTGCGTAGTGTTAGTAGTTAGGCTAGATTATATTTAGTTATTAGGAATCTTAATTGAAGACGTGAGTGGAAGAACACGATAAAAAACAGTAAAAAATTTGCCGTTTTTTTGCATTTTAAATGGATTCTTTAAGGCCGAAAAAAATTATTTGTAAAAAAGAAACTGTGCATTTTATGCAGAGCCAGATAAATTAGGCAGGTGATGAAGTAGATAAGTTACAAGATTTGTACAAATTATAAAGGAAAAAATAAGTCCGTATGTTACAAAATGTTAGTTATCGTGTTCTTCATTTCACGTCTTCAATTATAAGTGATACTGAACTAACCCCTATTAAGAATTTAAACCCTCTTATCCTATATTTTAAGATACAGTCCGTTGTGAATAACGAACTTAGGTGCGGCGTGTGGGTGAGGCTCTAGTCTTGCATCTATAACGTTGTTTCTCTCATCAACGACAAATTGACATTTGCATTTGTGTCCAAACGTACACACCCAAACAATTTGATTGGTCTTTTTTTTCTCGCGCTGTCTGAAGAATGTGTAGCCATTGGCGACCGCAACCAGTTTACCAGAAGTATTCTTGATCCATTGCACTTGAAATAAAAATCGGAATCAGACTTCGGCTCAAAACTAACAATACATCACGTTTATCGCATGTAAAATCTGAAAAATATGTATAACCTCCTAAACTGGGGCTTGATATATTTTTCAGTATTTAATGCAAATAAACCTTACTTATTTTTTAACACAATAACAAATATACATCGATTAATCAAATTATTTTAATATTAGCTTCTTTACAAACAAAGCGAAGTTCTTAAACGCCGTTTTCTTAGTTTTTGTCACAATATTTATTTAAGACAGTCATCATTTCGCATTAAAAATGTTTGAATTTTAGTGTTTGAGTGGGTTACGTCTTGGGTCAATTTACACTAGTGCAGACTGCAGATTCGAAGCGCATCGAAGCGAATTATTGAAATTGAACATTACAAACTCCAAACCGTTAACGCACTTTATTACTTCTGAGAATTTAAAAAGGCGCACGCATCCCCGCGAATTCGCGTGAATGCGCCCGACCACCGCTGGACCTCACAGAGGTAATGTATGCATTACGCTCCACTGGAGGTAAGGCTGAATTTTCTGTGTTCAATTTTTGGGAATTCGCTTCGCTTCGACTCAGCACTATGATAAATTGACCCTAAAGAGATTTTAATTCGTATTCAATATAATGACTATGAAAAAATCTTGTTATTTTTTGGAGGATTTTACGTTTTTATCGAGCCCTACTTTACAACATGCATTAGTCATGATTATGCTCTCCTTTAATTTTTAAAACAGTATTTTCGAAAGTGGTGATGGCTGCCAAGCATCCAGAACGTTTTTTTCCGCATCGCCATCTGACTTTGCCCCCGCCCGTGTAGTGTTTAAAGAATTTATGTTTGTCTTTTTGTAATGCCACAGTACCCAAATTAGTCATCACGAAATTTACTGCAACAAAAAAATTCTTAAGTATTAGAATGTAAGTTCCTAATATTACCAGATTCTTATTCCTAGGTTCGAGTCCACTAACCATTTATAATATATTCTATAATAATGATGCCTATCGGAAATCGGTGTCCATTAAAATGTCAAAATAACTTAAGGTAAGCTTCGAAATTTAACCTAGCATACTGGTGCTCATGATGTGTAGAATTGACGCCATTTTGTTTATTTATTTAAAAAACGCCACTTCATTCAATTTAAATATATTAAGACTTTGTTGAGATGTCTATAATATATCACACTAATAATTGTCCACCACAGTGGCACAATATGGAGTCAAATCTCGGACTTTTTCGGAATAATATTACGTTACGTTAAGTCTACGAAAGCATCAAAAAATCCTTATTCCTTCTGGTATAAAATTAGCAGTAACTGCACAGTACTCCTAAGCCTAAAATCAAATGTCCTATGACAACACAACCTTCTTTGTGTGCTTCATGTCCTCATTACTCCGGAGTCATGTATATCCCTTTTTGGATGACGAACTTCGGTGGTGGGTGATGATGCTTGGTGACGCATGCGGACGTCACGTTCTGCTTGCCGTCCGTCGTGAAACGACAGTTGCACGATTCCCGATGGGATAGTTCCCGAACCGGTGGTAGGCACCGTAGCTAATATTAACATTCTGAAAGTATTTCCTAAAATCTACTCAGAAATAAAACATTTTTTCATTATGGCTAAGCCATTTCAATTCCTAAAAAAAAAAAAAACAATTCCGTTAGTCAAATTTGACGTTCGTTTTTGACATTTCTTAATCCAGTTCAGAGACAAATATTACAGGTTAAAACCATTCAGAAGTAAAAGTGGTAATGATACCGAAACAGAACCATTCACTTTACAACTGTTTACTGACCTGCGTGGATTAACCCAGGTTTAAGATAATGATACGGGCCTGTCTTTATATTTAAAATCATGAAAAATGAACTTACTGAAAAAAATTGTAGCAGGCCTAAATAATTGCATATGTCATTACGTAAAAAAACTCATTTAGCATTTAGTTTTGTTTATTAGCTGATAATAATCAACATTAGAATATATTAAGTAACCAAGACAAGAGACAAGACACAATATTTTGATCGTGTCATGTCAAACATAGGTAACAGAAACTAGAGTATACAATTAAACTATCATTGAATTACTTACATAATCCGATCAAATGCCGAGGATCCCCCTTCCACCTGACTGTTCGGTACATTCCATGCTCCTCGAGACTTTCATGTACACTCCTTCGTGAATGACGAAGCTGGGCGGGGGGTGACCATGTGGAGCTATCCTCCCGAAGTTCACGTTCAACGCCTTGTCCGTTGTGAAACGACACTTGCACCTGCTGCCGAAGGTGCAGCGCCAGTTCGTAGTTCTCCTCCCCAGTTTCGTCACGCAGTATGTGAACCCGTTAATGATGGCTACGACTTTACCGGATGTATTTTTGACGAATTGAACTGAAAATTACTGATAACATTAATAAACAAATATTGGTGTACTTACGTTCTTATACATTGTTATCAAATATAGAAGAGTTAAATTATACATTACATATTCATAAAATATTATGATAGTTACCGATGGGAAATAAACTAGGACATAATCCAGACTTCCATAGTATATTAATATTATAAATGCGAAAGTTTTTTTTTTTTAATGAAATAAGGGGGCAAACGAGCAAACGGGTCACCTGATAGAAAGCAACTTCCGTCGCCCATGGACACTCGCAGCATCAGAAGAGTTGCAAGTGCGTTGCCGGCCTTTTAAGATGGAATAGGGTAATAGGGGAGGGTAGGGAAGGGAAGGGAAGGGAATAGGGGAGGGTAGGGAAAGGAATAGGGTAGGGGATTGGGCCTCCGGTAAACTCACTCACTCGGCGAAACACAGCGCAAGCGCTGTTTCACGCCGGCTTTCTGTGAGAACATGGTATTTCTCCGGTCGAGCCGGCCCATTCGTGCCGAAGCATGGCCCCCCCCCCAAGTGTGTCTGTCACCTCTTCACGCTCAAACCACTGAACTAATTTGGCTGAAATTTGGTATAGAGACGAGCTTTTGCCCGCGGCTTCGCTCGTGTTAAGAAGTATTATTATATACAAACTTTCATCCCCTATTTTAACCCCTTGGAGGTGGAATTGATCAAAATCCTTTCTTAGCGGATGCCTACGTCATAATATCTACCTGCATGCCAAATTTCAGCCCGATCGGTCCAGTGGTTTGGGCTGTGCGTTGATAGATCACCATGTCAGTCGGTCATCTTTGAGTTTTATATATATATATATATACTTTAAGTCCCGGGAAAGGATATAGGATACTTTTTATCCCAAGAAAGTACGTATCCCGCGCGATAAACGAGTTTTGGCGTTGTATAATTCAAATTTTTTCTCACAAACTGCACAACACGGTAGTTTTCCTAACCTTGCTATTTTTACCCGTCTACGGTGAAGCAAAAAGGAGAGTTATTTATTTTAAAAATACAACAAAAACTGTTTCTTAAACGAGAGGGTAAAATAAAAACATTTCCCATTTCTTAAAAATAAATATTATTTACAACAAAGTCTTTCATTATTATTAATTAGTACTAGAGATCGCCTTACTTGCAACGACATTAGGACTACTACCTATATTTTGTAAAAAATATTGACTTCATCATAGTTTTTTTCAATTCTTGTCTCTGGGACTCAGCTGATCTCAGACTGGCCGTTTAAGCATTGTCTAATAGTAACTAAAATTAAATAAAAAAAACAATAATCCATTTTCAATTTGTTAACTTGTTGTCAACAGACTTCAACCATAAATAAAAGAGTATAATTCGTATGTATAGGCTTGTCACTCAAAAATCTGTCATTTTTCCTAGTAGTAGTGTCGTAGTGTGTGTAACGTTTTATTTGTTAAAAATATATATGATAAAAGCATAATTTTAAAATAATATTAGCTCGATGCACTCCCTCACCATATAAACTATAACTGTGCGAAATTTCATGCACCTACGTTTCCCCATTTTTCGTAAAAAGGGTTACAAAGTTTTTCTCTCACGTATTAATATATAGATAAGTTTTAAAAAATACACTTGATTAAAATATAAAAGGGCATATATTTTGTAACTTACATTAAAGATCATTTTATAGAAAAAGGCATAATTTGTACATTTTATGACAAATTGGGGCAAAACCCAAAATATAAAACAATTGATAAACGTACTATTAGAGAAGTTGATTCCTAAGCAGATGGTGGACCCAAGTAATTTGGTCGCGTTAAGTCAAACTCATCCGACCGACAACAGCTAACATTGAAATGACAGCCGACCAAACGTCGTAGGTCCGTCAACTGCATAGGCATCAATCTCCTCGGGTATACATTCAGATCTTCATGTATATTCCTTCGTGGATGATGTATCTCGGCGGGGCGTGGTGGTGCGGGGTGACGAGCGCGGACTTCACGTTCATCTCCTTGTCCGTGATGATGCGACATCTACACGAGCTCCCGAACGTGCAGCGCCAGTTGATCGTGCTCTTATTCCGCATGGACACGCAGTATGTAAACCCATTTATTATACCTATCAGGTTTCCATTATTATTCTTTATCCATTGCACTGAAATTAAACAAAGCACAAGTTACTAGCTGACCTGGCAAATGTTGTTTTGACAATTAAGTTATTTATAGTATCTTATATCTTTAAACGAGCAATTCTTGTATATAGTGTGTAACAAAAATAAGTGATAATACTTTGTGTGTATGTGTTCCTTGTAGAGAGTTCACTGTGAAAGTAGCAGCGCTGAAAAACGAAAAATTTTTTTCACTTTTGTATGGGCAAGGGCACGTGCGTCACGAGTTTCCCCATGACGAGAGACTGAAAACCATGAGAGACTGAAAAAAAAGATGCAATTCGCAAATAAATAATACTATATTTCATAATATTAAAGGATCTGACACTGGTGTAGGTGCATATTGTGAGAAATACATTTTACGAGTCATTTCAAAAAACGGTGACTTGTATGAAAATAGTATTAATAATATTAATACTAATTAGACAATTTTATAATAATATAATATCTATGGACGATTCACACCACGTCAGTCTGGCCCCGTGCCAAGTACCTGAAGGACTTGTGTTACACTTTCAGGTACCAGACAACGGAAATATAATTTAATACATATATTTAAGATTTTTATTATATGATACACATATTTTACATATATCCATGACCCAGGAACATTGAACACGTTTTGTTCCATCGGCGGGATTCGAATCCGATACCCCTGGCTTGAGCGCTCACCACGCGCCCAACCACTGAGCCACAGAGGTCGTCAAAATTTTTTGGCCCACATTTTTTAATCTGAGGTATTTTTATGAAACTAACCATGAAAAACATTTTTTTTGACCGTTGACCTTGAATAAAAAAAAAATCATACTAGAGAATTTATTATGGGCAACTTTCGTTATCACATTCTAAACAGACGTTCAGCTTGGTGCGAATTTATACAACCTTACAAACGTATTTTGGTCTAACTTTATTGAGGTATTATGCATATTTGACAATTTAACTATAACGAATGTTAAAAACTCGTATAATTTCCATTAAAATCTCACGATTATAAGAAAACGCGTTAAATCAGATCTTCATAAATGTTCCTTTGTAGATGATAAATTTCGGTGGCGGGTGTGGGTGCGGGAAAGTCTGTCCAGACTTTATTTTCATACTGTTGTCCGTCGTGAAACGACATCTGCATGCTTTTCCACCTGTGCATCGCCAGTTCGTTGTAGCTTTCCATCGCATGGACTGATAATATGTAAACCCTTCTAATATAGCTATCTCCTTTCCGCTACTATTTTTAACAAATTGTACTGAAATACAAATGAATAAAATAATTACGACTCAGTTTTATTTCATTAGCTATAAAAAATAAAACACGTTTATTTCAGGCCTTTTATGGGAGATCGCAGACGGCACACTTTTTGTGTGATCGAGTTTGCGGCGCACATATTATGTGTGTTGCTTGTTCAGAAATATTTTACGTTTAAAAGAACATTAATGGCAACGTCATAAGGACTATTTTCGTATCACACGAGTTAAAATAAGTCTGAACAGTCAATCTGTTGTGCTTTGGATGCGAAATTGATTTACCTGTGTCATATAATATTATAATATTATTATTACAGTCGGTATGGCGCGGCCATGCAAACTGTATTTGCGCCACAGACTCGATCACACAATTAAAAGTGTGCCGTCTGCGATCTCCCTAACCCATATTTTGTTAGTAAACAATAAATCTAAAAACTATGTTTTTAATAGTTACAAAAATAATTTAGTTTAAGTATTTGCCACCTTCTGGCGCTCCGGGCACATGCATCACATATGCATGTGCCCGGAGCGCCAGAAGGTATGGATCCAGTGCCCCAGAAGAGGGCTGTCCAGCTTGACGATGAGCACTTTCTTGAGCTATAAGGAGAACCTTTTGCCCTTAGAATTTCTGACGTCTATAATTAATAAGCTTAATCGTCAGCGCGCATGCATTGACATCAGCATTATAAATTATGTTTTGTTTTTGTCTGTCAAGTAACTTATTTAAATTATCAGACAAATACATAACATTATATTATAGCGTATTCATTGTGTACATATTTTTATGATAAACGGTATAAATATTACAAAGATGTAGATTTTAAGACATTAATTGTTATATTTTAATTTTATCTATACAAAATAGAAGTAAAAAAAAACTTTTTTGTCATTACATCATTTAGGTCTGATATTTTACAAAAGCTTGACATTTCAACTTTCAAAGCTGAATACAGTCCTTCATACAGTCATAGAATTAAACCTTCATGAATATTCCGTTGTGGATGACAAACTTCGGTGGGGGGTGGTGGTGCGGGACAATATGTGCGAACTTCACCTTCAAGCTTTTGTATGTTGTGAAACGACATTTGCACGAGTTTCCAACTGTACATCGCCAATTCGTTGTACTTTTCCTTTGCTTGGACGCGTAGTATGTGAATCCATCTAATATGCCTATTAGTTTCCCACTAGAATTTTGAACCCACTGCACTGAAATTGCAGATAAATTAATTAATTATGACACAATTTTATTTTATATATTGTACTCGGCGAAACATGGCGGTAGCGGTCATTTACTCCCTGTTAAAAACTTGTCATTTTCTATACAAAGCCACGATTGACAACATATTCTGACACTTCACTGACAATAGCGGTTTCAATGACCGCTACCGCCATGTTTCGCCGAGTAGAGAGAGAAAACACTTCGATTGCCTTATACCATTATGTATATCTACGTCAAATGCACCGCATAGTTGTCATAGTACGATGCGAACGAATGTGCGAGGTTTCACATCATTTCAATACAACGGATTACAAAATGCGGTACGTACGTAATAATTAATGTGCGATTACCTTAAACCATCTACTAAATATAATTATATGTCGCAGGCGAATTGTATAATCCGCCGTTTTACATTACGGCTAGCTGTTTTAAAAACCAGGGCCGTTGTGTAAAGCGGCGATTTATCGATTAGTCGGATTGAATGCGGCTGAATAAAAAATCGCCGGAATGTATTCGGCGTCATACGTTATTCAAAACGGCTAGCCATAATGTAATAAAGCGAAAGATATGTCGCCTCTTTGACAGTTTTTAGTTCCGATTCTTAATACTCTTGGCGCTGCCTGTGACATAACACCAACAATTGCGTTGGATACCGAAAGTGTGTTGCTAAATTGCGAAGATTTGAGTGAATTAAACAAAGAAAATAAAACAATTTCCAGGTGCAATTAAAAAAAAAATATTATTTTCGATGTAAACAGTAAAGAAAGTACTGGTACGAGGAAAGTACAATGCGGCTAAACGTGGGCCGCCTTATTGAAGAACGTATCGCAATGACAATCTGGCTAATCGTTAAAACGCCGCATACAAAACGGCCCTGTTTTTTAAAACAGCTAGCCGTAATGTAATACGGCGAATTATACAATTCGCCTGCGACATATTATATACTATAATAAATATACTAATTTATAGTACGACCTAAGCCTAAACATATTTTGGTTTGGATGGGTGAGCCCGTTCTTGAGCAAAATTACAACGAAAAGTGGCATAGATTTTTACTATAATATTTTTTGTCCGTTAAGCAACTTATTGAACTCAAGTCAAGTATTTATTATGTAAATAATTTTATGATAATTAGATATGAATGTTACAAAATATATGTATGTTAGATATTGAGTGATTTATTTTTTTAAATACTTATTACAACATACAATAGGTATATTAGGTAAATAAATATTAGTTAAAGAAATTATTAAGAAACCACATTTTTTATTACTTTTCTATTCTTTTTTTTATTTTAACAAATTGTTGCATTATCATTGGCTCTTAATACATACATGCAAAGTTTCGAATTAATTAGACTATTTACTTGAGACGGATAAAAATCGTACTCAAAAGATTCCGTCACATACATACTGCCCAAACCCAAGCATAACAGAAGCTTGTTAAAAACTATTTTCTAATATACATCATTTAGGTTTGTAATTTACCATAAAAAAGATTTAGATATTTTACCATCCTATGATGATACGTTGCAAGACTGAAGATCTAAAAAAGTATACTTCAGTTTAGAGCGGGGTAGGGTTAAGTATGCAAAAATGAAGACCGCATTCTGATCATCATCAAAATATGAGGACTTCTTCTGTGTATGAGATTGAACTCAGAAAAGCATGTATCTACATTATGATTCTGAATATTGCCAGAGGGCCTAGACAAGCGGCAAGCGATTATCGTAAACGCCAACGCCACAAAATGTACGGGATTTGACATTAGTATTCGCTAGCGAAGCGATGACTTATGTCAAATCGCATACATTTTATTAGCGTTTACGATAATCGCTTACCACTTGTCTAATAGGGCAGGAGTCTTATTGGTCCATTTATCGCATATTTCTTTTGTAATGCACAATTTTGCAAACTTAGCACCATCCAGCTTATTCTATTTAAACCTTCATGTATATCCCATTGTGGATGACAAACTTCGGTGGCGGGTGGTGGTGCGGGGCAATATGCGCCAACTTCATCTTCATATTTTTATCCGTTGTGAAACGACATTTGCACTTGCTTCTAATTGTACATCGCCAATTCCTTGTACTGTTACTTCGCTTGGACATGTAGTATGTAAATCCATTTACTATGGCTACCAGTTTTCCACCAACATTTTTAACCCACTGTACTGAAATTGCAGATTAATAATTAATTATGACACAATTTTATAACACAGTATTTTGTAGTATTGCTAACATCACATGACCCATCATATCAAAGTATTTTGTGCAAATTATAATGCGTTATAAATATGTAGATTTTAAAAGATGTTATGTATATTTTGATAATTTTATTATTTGACAGTTAAAAAGTCGTATCTCGTATGGGATTCCATTTAAATCTTACGAGCATAATCGTGAACAAAACTTGATGATGAAATAGGAAACTATACGCTTCTAGCACATTTTAATAATAACTAACTATTTCACCGAGCTTTGTTCGGTATTGGATAAAACACGAATAAAATGACATTTTCTAAAAATGATTCCTAACTAGTTCGATTTATCGCCCCCGAAACCCCCTATATACTAAATTTCATGAAATTTTTTTTTCAGATGCATTTGGCCAAATTTTTAGTAACACTTTATTCTTAAAAGCTAATGTTAGTATTTAAAAAAAACATAAATAAAGATTTAATTTAAGTAATTTAACAAAATAGTCGCTAACCTAGTATAATATTAAGAATTTGTCAACTATTTTGCTAATCCATGTCACACAGCTCCACATCGATTAACATAAGGACAGTCCAACCGTTCTGCAAAAACATCTTCAGTATTTATTTTTTTTATGAAATAAGGGGGCAAACGAGCAAACGGGTCACCTGATGGAAAGCAACTTCCGTCGCCCATGGACACTCGCAGCATCAGAAGAGCTGCATGTGCGTTGCCGGCCTTTTAAGAGGGAATAGGGTAATAGGGGAGGGTAGGGAAGGGAAGGGAATAGGGAGGGTAGGAAAGGGAATAGGGTAGGGGATTGGGCCTCCGGTAAACTCACTCACTCGGCGAAACACAGCGCAAACGCTGTTTCACGCCGGTGTTCTGTGAGAACGTGGTATTTATCCGGTCGAGCCGGCCCATTCGTGCCGAAGCATGGCTCTCCCACGTATAAAAGTATGCTGTTGGTACTGCCCCTCACCCGTCGCACCAAGGACGCGCATCTTTTTCGCATGATTGCATAAAAGCAGTCTACACGTGCCTCAGCGAACATCCCTGACGCGCTGCAGCGCCAAGGCAGACCCAACAACACCCTGAACGCGTTGTTAATGTATGTGCTAGTAGCGTATTTTTTTAAGTAATAATCCGACCAAAATCCAAATATGTTACGATCAAATCGATCAAAACCTTTTTTGTTTACTATTTACTAGTTTTATTTACTATCTATGCAGGTGGTGCCTCTAGTGTGAAACACGTTGTAGTGACATTTATATCCTATTAGATATTTAAGTAATATATTTTGTTCGTTGGTTCAGATCTTCATTAACGTTCCTTTGTAGATGATAAATTTCGGGGCCGGATGGGTGTGTGAAGCAACATTTGCAGACTTCACATTCAAATTTTTGTCGGTGGTGAAACGACATTTACACGAGTTCCCAGTTGTACATCTCCAGTTTGTCGTATATTTCCATTGCATAGACGCATAATATGTAAATCCATCTAATATGGCTATCTGTTTTCCATTAGCATTTTTGGTCAACTGTACTGAAAGTGCACAATAAAATTGATTATTAGGATACAATATTATTCGATCGTTTTTTGGGATAGCAAGCACTTTTTGTACTCATCAAACTATTGCTGACCTAACATGACCGATAACGTCAAAAGCAGTTTCTACAAAATATTGTAATATAAGGTAGAAATAAGGTAAGTTAAACTATACAAAATACAGTTAACAATACTTTATAATATCTATAACAATACTTTATGGTTCCCAAACTTATTTTGTCTACTGCCCACTTCGAGAACAAAATATTATATTTTAGCGCCCCCATTGTTTCAATTTAAAGCCATTTCTAGATGAAATAAATCACCCCCAAGCCTCTACACAACGCCCCCATTTTTTTCTGGGTCCCACACCAGACCTTCAGCGCCCACAAGGAGGTGTTATTACCCACTTTAGGAAAGCCTGTATTAAATGCATATTTATATCTATACATATTATAAAACAAAGTCGCTTTTTTCCCTCATGTCTTTTTGTTCTTAATCTTTAAAACTACGCAACGGATTTTGTTGATTCAGTGTTAGATAGCCCATTTATCGAGGAAGGCTATAGGCTATATTTTATCACGCTATAATCTTAGCGTCATAAAATAAGAGCGAAGAAATAGAGGAAAATTGGAAAAAACGGGAAAATTATTTGAAAGGGCTAACTTGACCGCGCTAATCTCAGGAACTGCTGGTCCGATTTAAAAAAATCTTTCAGTGTTAGATAGCCCATTTATTGAGGAAGGCTATAGGCTATATTTTATCACGCTAAGACTAATAGGAGAATGTGGAAAAAACGGGGGAAATAATTTGAAAGGGCTTATCTCGCGAACTACTGGAGCAATTTTTATGTTATTTGGCACAGATAAGAAGTAGACCACGTGAAGGATCATAGGCTATTGATTTTATCTAATCATTTTCCAGTGGCCGTATATTTTATACCCGTGCGACGCCGGGGCGGGACGCTAGTTTTTCATAATTTAATTACTCTAAATACAGAGAACGATTTTCTCCTCTACATCAAAAGTCAATAACAATATTATAAAACAAAACTTAAATCTTGAAACTACTTGGTGGTAGGTATGTGTGGACATCACTTTCAGTTTTTTGTCCGTAACAGAACAAAATCTACAATTCTCTTTTACGCTCAACGACAATTCGTTCTGGTCTTCCACTGCATGGACACGTATTATAAAAATCGTCAATTATTCCTAACAATCTCTTCTTATAATTTTAAAACATCTTCAGGCTTAAGCCTTACTGTCTAAAGCGGGTAATTGACTATCGGGCCGCCCGCTACGGGCCGCCCGTCACGGACAGAGTCTGTGCCCGTACCTAGGAATTGACGAGCAGACATGCGACAGACCTGCCCGTGACGGGCCGTAGCGGGCGGCCCGATAGTCAATTCCCCGCATAAGCCTTCATGTTTAAACCTTCATGTATTTTCCGTTGTGGATGATAAACTTCGGGGGCGGATGATTGTGTGGGGAGATCAGTGCGGACTTCACATTCATGTCTTTGTCTGTGACGAAACGACAATGACAGTTGTTGCCGTACGGACGAAACGTACAACGCCAGTTCGTCGTTGTCTTCCATTCCCTGGAGACGTAGTATGAAAATCCGTCAATTATAGCAATCGGCTTTCCGCCAACGTTTCTGACAAATTGAACTGCAAATTATAATATGAAAAAAGTAAAAAATATTACGTTTACGAACATTCAGTAGCTTGTAATCGCATAGTTTCGGAGTCGTACCCGAAGAGTATGTATTTTCATATAATATATTGTAAAAATAAAATAAACTATTATATCGAAATTATATTTTACGGTTTTAAATGTGGTTACATAATATTATTATATATTCTGTTCATGTCATATTTTCTAACATACTTAATGCAAAAATGTATAGATGTCGCAGTCATCTGGTTGAGCCTGCTGTTTGATTGAATTACTAGCCCGTTTTTGAATGACGGCATTTAATTAACTGTCGGCCACATATTTAAAGGAAAAAATTAAAAAATAATAAAAAAATAAACAAAATCATGGCAAGTTTATTATTTTAATTAAGTTTGCTTGCAAGAATAAGGGTTTGGTAACCTAATAGTATTCATATTGACACAATTATTAATAGTATTGTGGACACAATAACAATTTATTCTGTTGTAACTGTTCTATAATCCCTGCTATATCCCATTGAACGACTTCACTAAATGACGATCAGTTAATACGTTGAACGTTATATTCAACGACTTCACGAGTTGTCCTTCAGTCCTTCAATTAAATGTCGACATATTGAACGCGCTATAGTTATCGCAATAAAATAGCAGATTCTACCATATGACTGCAACATAGATATTGCATATTAGGTATTTATATGCTTATATTCTAGATCTTCATGTATATTCCGTTGTGGATGATAAATCTCGGGGGCGGGTGATTATGGGGGTGAATCTGTGCGGACCTTAAATTCAGCTCCTTGTCCGTTATGAAATGACATTTACATTTGGCCCTGATCGTACAACGCCAATTCATCGTTGTCTTGCGCACCATTGACACAGAGTAAGTAAATCCATTTACTATTGCGATCGTCTTTCCGCAAGCTTTTTTTGTATACCGCACTAAAACCACAATTATCATTATTGTATGTATATTATAACATATTTTGAATTTAATTTGATTTTAAAATCTATTATTTCAATTATTGTATTCTTTCGTATTCAATTGAATACGAAAGAATTAGACTCATCTATACGTCATCTATACTTATTATAAAATCGTAGAGGTAAAATATTTGTACATTGAAAATAAACTTGAAAAAACGAGTCAGGGGGATTTCGGAAGAGTAATAGAGTTTTGTTTCTCTGTCTGTTTGTCTATTTGTACAGGCTAATCTCTGAATCCGCTGGACCTGGATGATACCTTACATCGCTGGTCAACATCTTAGATACTTTTTTAACCGACTTTCAAAAAAGGAGGAATTAATGTTTACTTTGCTGTTTGTGGTCAGATTTTCAAAATTATTTTTTTGTTGTATAGATTGCCCGAATCCGATACCATTTTTACAATAAAATCGGTCAAGTGCGAGTCGGACTCGCGCACGAAGGGTTCCGTTCCGTTATAGAGAAAAAAATAGGCCAAAAGTTGTGTTTTTTTATGGGAGCCCCCCTTACATTTTTATTGTATTCTAATTGTATTATTAATTACTAAAGTATACATATAATTAAGGATTCTGTGAAAATTTCAACAACGGGCAAAAACATTATGTTTGTTGTATGGGAGCCCCCCTTAAATATTAATTTTATTTTGTTTTCAGTATTTGTTGTTATAGCGGCAACAGCTAGAGTTCTGAATTTTTTACACAATATGTAAAAAATTCAGAACTCTAGCTATAACGGTTCTTGAGATACAGCCTGGAAACAGACAGACGAACAGACAACGAAGTCTTAGTAATAGGGTCCCGTTTTTACCCTTTGGGTACGGAACCCTAAAAACGGTGACTTGAGGCAGCAGCAGCCAGTTTGAGCATGTCCCCCGGGCTCCCTGAGATCATATCAAAGGGTTTTCGTGGTTGGATACCGCTGTCGATCCCAGTGACACAGGAGATACAGTGGTGGGAATGTGTTGTGGCCGGTGGGTCAACGCCCATAAAGAAATTATCCTTTGGGTAAATAAGGCGCCGCCGCCACTGCCGCCGCTGTTCGGCGTGTTTATTCTTGCCTGTCCCTCGGGCGCCCTGAGATCAAATCGAAGGGCTTTCGTAGTTGATACCGCTATCGATCCTGGTGACACAGTAGATACAGTGGTGGGAATGTGTGGTGGCCAGTGGGCCAACGCCCATAAAGAAATGACATTGTGGGTAAGTAAGTAAACAACTTCAAGCGTTATTTTGTTCTGGTTTAATTGTAGGTTATGAATCTGAGAATAAGAGGTAGGTTAAAGAGGGATAGATGCCTACATTGAATCCCGTTTTCTGTAGTCTATCCTCTATCTCCGTCACATGTTCCTTTCCCCTGTCCTGTGGCCCCCATTCCCTGTCCACGCCAAGCGGTCTTCGAAGAAAGGATTTTTCAAAACGATAAGTATTTGAGGTTCAAGTTTCCTGGGTCTTTGATGTAAATTAAAAATTTCGTGTGTAATATTAGATCCAAATAAAATAGTCGTAGATGGGTGTTCAATTTTCTAAATATCGATTTTAATAACATACATTCACGCGGACGAAGTTGCGCGCAGCAGCTAGTCAAATAATAATTTTAGCTCTTTCAAGTTCGTTAAAATATGACTAAGTGTGCGTTGCCAAATATGACGTAATAAATTATAAGTAATAGAATTATTTTTATTGTATTTGAGTACATAGTTATTATAAAAAAGACATTGCATATTATAATATATTTTATTACAACACACAATATGATTCAGATCTTCTTGTATATTCCGTTGTGGATGACGAACCTCGGGGGCCGGTGACGGTGAGGGGAAGTCAAAGCTGTCTTTATATTCAGCTCTTTGTCCGTAGTAAAGCGACGATTACACTTCTTATATCCGGAAGTACAACGCCAGTTTATCGTGGACTTCCATTCCATGCACACGCAATACGTGAACCCATCTATTATCGCTATCAGCCTACCGTTAGAATTCTTCAACCACCTGACTGAAAAACCACAAACTTTGTCGCATTATGAAATTAATATTGAGCATTTTTTTTATTTTTTATTATGTCACCATAATTAAGTTTTCTAAAATAATAACCATAACCATAAAAAACTTTGTGTTAATCTATCTATCTATCTATATATAGATTAACACAAAGTTAATCAATAATAAAATCGTAGAATTAAATATAAATAAATAATAAAATCGTTGAGGTAAAATTTTTGTACGTTGAAAATAAACTTGAAAAAACGAGTCAGGGGCATGTTAGAAGAGTAATAGAACACATTTTAACTGTTTTTGAAATTTTTGTTTCTCTGTCTGTTTGTCTGTTTGTACAGGCTAATCTTTGAATCCGCTGGACCGATATCAATGAAATTTGGCATGATGATACCTTACATCCCTGGTCAACATCTTAGATACTTATTTAACCGACTTTCAAAAAAGGAGGAGTTAATGTTTACTTTGCTGTTTGTGGTCAGATTTTCAAAATTATTTTTTGTTGTATAGATTGACCGAATTTGATACCATGTTTACAATAAAATCGGCCAAGTACGAGTCGGACTCGCGCACGAAGGGTTCCGTACCGTTATAGAGAAAAAATAGGCCAAAAATTGTGTTTTTGTATGGGAAATAAATTTTAATTATATTCTTATTGTATTATTAATTACTAGCTGTTGCCCGCGACTTCGTCCGCGTGGACTTCAGTTTATAGCGCGCGATGTCAACAAAATTGGTGTCAAAAGCTTTTATAAAAAACCCTGGTACCCCTTCAATCAATACAGCTGTGCAGTGTGCACACAATAAGTACTTCATTTTTGTATATTAAACTTTATATTTTATGCCAAATTTTAAAGCTTATTTAGCCCCCCCAATTACACAACTTTACCCATAAACTATTTATCATTGATAGGTTTAGCCCCAATTTCACCAACGTCTGTTAGTGTTAACAGCTTGTTAAAATGTCCTGTCTTATCTTTCATTCATATGAAAAACGAAACAGCTAACGTGATACTAATTCGAGCATCAAGTTTAACAGTCGTTGGTGAAATTTGGTCTTAAGGTTACGTCACTGCCTGCACAGATAAAGTACTGAGTTATTTAATACCGTAGAATAGATATAACAATCGAAAAAAATCGAGACTTAAATGTAAGATGATACCACCTCTTATAGAAATACTTTTGAGCAAGCATCAGCGCGATGTAGAAGACGCACGGCGCCATCTATTATGAATTTTTTGAACAAATTTACGAGCCTTACAACCCTTTTTTCCAGTAAAAAGTAGCCTGTATCCTTTCTCAGGCTTCAGACTATCTGTATACAAAATTTCATTACAATCGGTTCGGTAGTTTTGGCGTTTGGCGTGAAAGCGAGACTGACAGACAGACAGAGATCTTTCGCATTTATAATATTAGTATAGATTATGTGCACACTGCACAGCTGTTTTTGGGTATTTTGATTAATTAAGGGCCGCGCTACACCGGAATGGCAGCGGCGAGGCGAGCACTTTCAGCGCTGCCATTCCGGTGTAGCGCGGCCCTAAGAGGGGTACCACTTACCAGGGTTTTAAAAAGTTTTTAAATTTGACACAAATTTTGTTGACACCGCGCGCTATAAACTAAAGCCCACGCGGACGTAGTCGCGGGCAACAGCTAGTAATGAATAAAAACAATAATATATTATAATAAAGTAGGTATGATTAGTTCTGTTACAATAATGAAGTAAAAAATAAAACGCCATCTGTTTTCATATATTAGAATTAAAATGTTGATTGCATTGATATATTTCTGGATGGAATATAGGCCAACACGGTACACTCGAACTCCTTAGAAATGCAGTAGGAGTTTTATAAGATAAGATAGATTGATTATTATTATACCAAGTGATAATATTATTAAACATAATATTCTAACGTATTAAAAACTATAAACAAAAACATAATAACTAATAAGTATGATTAGTTCTATGTTACAATGAAGTAAAAATTAAAACGCCATCTGTTGAATCGTATTAGAACTAAAATGTTCATTGCATCGATATATTTCTGGATTTTTATAATATTATACATAAAGTATATTTAAGATTTTTGAAATATTATTTTAATACACATCCAAGACCCAGGAACATTGAAAACTTTTGTTCCGCCTGCGGGACTCGAACCCAGGACCCCCCGGAATGAGCGCTGGCCACGCGCAATGCGAATTAATTTTCATCGATATTTTCATGGAAATAAGATATTTTCCCACATCAAAATGTAGCCTATGTCCTTTCTCAGACTCTATAATAACTGTGTACAAAATTTCATTGCAATCGGTTCAGTAGTTTTGGCGTGAAAGCGAGACAGACAGACAGACAGACAGACAGACAGACAGAGATACTTTCGCATTTATAATATTATTAGTAATATTAGTAATTAGTAATTAGTAATTAGTATATTAGTAAATATTAGTAAATTAGTAATTAGTAATTAGTAATAGTAATTAGTAATTAGTAAATTAGTAATTAGTAATATTAGTAATTAGTAATTAGTATAGATTAAAGTACAAATATAATTAAGGATTCTGTGAAAATTTCAACTGCCTGCCTGTTGTCATTATTGATATCGAGCAAAAAAGGCCAAAAAATCATGTTTGTTGTATGGGAACGCTCCATAAATATTAATTTTATTTTGTTTTCAGTATTTGTTGTTTAGCGGCCACAGATATACACAATCTGTCAAAATTTCAGAACTCTAGCTACAAAGGTTCTTGAGATACAGCCTGGAGAAGACAGACGGACAGACAACGAAGTCTTATTAAAGGAGTGAGCACACTGAGACGGGCCGTGCCGAGGCTCAGCGTGCCGGGGCTCATCGCAAAAATTCGTCTCCATACAATTTGTATGAAAGCTGTTGCGCGTATCGCACACTGTGTCGGGGCGCAGCGGATTTCCGGCACGGCCCGTCTCAGTGTGCTCACTCCTTAATAGGGTCCCGTTTTTACCCTTTGGGTACGGAACCCTAAAAACGGTGACTTGATAAGTAATGGAATTGAAGGTACTCCTCGAAAACAACGACAACCAAAGTGATTACGAGTACCAATTCTAACAAAGGTCGATCTTTAAAACTTTTCCTAATATTCGTAAACGATTATCCAAACCCTGGATGGATATTGACCACTGTGTATCTCAATTCGTTACCGGCCATGGAAATTTTAAAGTCAGTAAATCTGATGCGACATACTACGGTGATATCTTGGACAGCGCTATAGGAAATTAATCCGTGCCTTCAAGCGTTTTTGTCACAATTATTATTGGCAACAGTCTAACACAACAAATTCCAATATTGAGGTTAAAACTTAATAGTTAACATTTTTAAGAAGAAATTTATTTTTTCTTTTTAGAGTATTTAAATAAGCTTTTTTTCAAAAAGTTTTTTGATGATAATAATTTATTTTTTGTTTTTTAGTTATTCTCTGGCTAGATCTAGTCTAGTCTGTTTGACTGATTGTTTGTTTTGTTTCAAGAATTTGTTTAAATCTTAATTTCACTTTAAGTCTTTAAGAAATCGTTCTTGATATTTTTGTTTTGATTAAGTTGTTATATTCCGTTCTTTATTTCTGCGTGACTAAAAAGTTTTTCACTTAACAAAAGTGACTAGTACGGGAGCCCTAGAACATTTTTAGGGTTCCGTAGCCAAATGGCAAAAAACGGAACTCTTAGAGCCCCCGCAGACTGCAGACTTTTAGTCGGGTGATTGTTTGATGATTGATCGAAAGCTTAATGAGTACGAAGATTTATGAAGGTTAAACGATTTGTATCGGCCGATAATAATGTAACTTGTGAAACCTTCGATCAAATATTTCTGAATATTTTGATCGAAGACTGAAACCCCAATTTGGTCAAACTATCGGCCGACTAAAAGTCGGTAGTCTGCGGGCTACCTTAGGGAGATCGCAGACGACAGACTTTTTGTGCGATCGAGCCTGCGGCGCCCATATAATATGGCCGCGCCATGCCGACTGTATGGGCGCCGCAGACTCGATCGCACAAAAAGTCTGTCGTCTGCGATCTCCCTTATAGATTCGTCATGTCTGTCTGTCTGTCTGTATGTCTGTCTTTACTATTGAAACTTGGTAAGTAGATGTAGTCTGTGACTCGTGTCCGCTTTAAGATTTTGATACAAAAATCGAAAAATTATTAAAAATTTTAGGGGTCCTCATAGATACAAGTGAAACAAAAAAAATGTTTTTTTGATCTAACTTATGCGTGTGGGGTATTTCTGGATAGGTCTTTAAAAATCATATTGAGGTTTCTAATATCATTTTTTCTAACCTGAATAGTTTGCGAGAAACACTCTTCCAGAGCAAAGTGGTAAAATGTGTGTCCCCTCTAACTTCTAAAATAGGGGCATGATAAGTCTAAAAACAATATATGACAACTAATATATGACTAAGTACATTACTACAAAAACTACCAACGAAAATTATTCCGAACGAGATCTAGCCAGTAGTTTTTTTTTATACGTCATAAATGGTAAACCTTAATTTAACTTTCATTAAATCAACTGAAATATGAAAATAAATCAAAAACCTCTTAATTTCATAAAAATAAACCTTATTGCTGCTACGTGCGATTCCAACTCGCACTTGGCCGGTTTTTTTTATTACTATCAAGCAAATTTTTTGTTAGTAGCTTCATTTTGATAAGACGAACAACATTTTTGTTTGCGAAAAATCTCGAAAGCGGTAGCTGACAGAGATAGAAAGGATTTCATACTTTGAATTGATGGTCTAAATTATGGATTGTTCTATTTGTAGGACAATGTTACTCTTAAATTATATAACTATTAACCTATCAATATACTAAAAATTAGCTCGTTAGGTTTCCGTTATAGGATTCTGTAATCAACAAAACTTGGTTGACTGCTGAACCCTAAAACGGAATTATAATGTCATATTTTCTTACGGAATACAAAAATAATAGATGTCCCAGTCTTTACTTTTTTTTCAATAACAATTTATTCTGGTGTAACTATTTTAAGCTATAATCCATGCTGTATATCCCATTCAACGACTTCACTAAATGACGATCAGTCAATACGTTCAACGTTACATTCAACGACTTCACGAGTTATCCTTTAGTCATTCAATTAATTAAATGTCGTCATATTGAACGCGCTATAGTTATCGCAATCAAATAGCAGATTCAACCATATTATGACTGCAACATAGATATTGCATATTAGGTATTTATATGCTTATATTCTAGATCTTCATGTATATTCCGTTGTGGATGATAAATCTCGGGGGCGGGTGATTATGGGGGTGAATCTGTGCGGACCTTATATTCAGCTCCTTGTCCGTTATGAAATGACATTTACATTTGGCCCTGATTGTACAACGCCAATTCATCGTTGTCTTCCACACCCTAGACACAGAGTAAGTAAATCCATTTACTATTGCGATCGTCTTTCCGCAAGCTTTTTTTGTATACCGCACTGAAAACCACAATTATTATTATTGTAAAAAAAATTTGCATTGCATCATTATATTATAACATTTATTATTTTGAATTTTACCTCTTTCAAGTTCGTTAAAATATGACTAATTGTGCGTTGCCAAACATGATGTAATAAATTATAAAAGAACTATTTTTATTGTACTCGTATATTATAAAAAAGACATTTAATATTACAACACACATGATTCAGATCTTCGTGTATATTCCGTTGAGGATGACGAACCTCGGGGGCAGGTGACGGTGAGGGGAAGTCAAAGCTGTCTTTATATTCAGCTCTTTGTCCGTAGTAAAGCGACGATTACATGTGCTATATCCGGCAGTACAACGCCAGTTTATCGTAGACTTCCATTCCTTGCCCACGCAGAACGTGAACCCGTCTATTATCGCTATCAGCCTACCGTTAGAATTCTTCAACCACCTGACTGAAAAACCACAAACTTTGTTGCATTATGAAATTAATATTGAGCATTACGGATAGTTTTCAAAAATAAAAACCTTAACAATAACAAAACTTTATGTGTTACTTAATAATATAAAAATTAAAATAACTGAATGCTTTCTATATGAAAGATTTATTTAACTTAAAATACAATAGAAAATGAAATGCACCGAATTATTTCTAATTAGATTTTAACGTAAATTCCATTGTAGATGACAAACTTCGGTGGCGGGTGATTATGTTGGGAAGTGTGCGCAGACTTTACATTCCGGTCCTTGTCCATTACGAACCGACATTTACACGAGTTCCCGGCCGAGCAACGCCAGAAAGCGGTGCTCTTTCGTCCCTGCGCTGAACAGTATGTAAACCCGTCGACTATAGCCAACAGCTTTCCGTCATTCTTTTTAACCCACTGCACTGCAAATATTACAGATTTTATTAAAAACTTCACATTATTATAATAAAAAAAGGCCAAGTGCCAGTCGGACTCGCGCACGAAGGGTTCCGTACCGTTATAGAGCGAAAATAATAAAAAATGTGTTTTTGTATGGGAAATATTTATATTCATTATTTATTTATTTTATTTTAATTTTATTATTTAATATTAAAGTACACATAATATAATTGAAGATTTTGTGAAAATTTTATGTGGAAATATATTATGTGTACAGCAGGGCTAGCTCGTAAGTTTTCCGTCGCTCAGCGTACTATGGAACGCGCTATGCTCGGAGTTTCTTTGGCGGATAAGCTTCGAAATGAAACAATTCGTCAAAGAACTAAAGTCACCGACATAGTGCAGAGAATCAGTACGCTGAAGTGGAACTGGGTTGGTCACGTAGCTCGAAGAACAGACGATCGCTGGAGTAAACTTACTCTGGAATGGAGACCAAGGCTGGGAAATCGGGGTGTAGGTCGACCTCCAACTAGGTGGGACGACGATCTCCGCTTAGTTGCAGGCCCATGTTGGATGCGAGTAGCAGGAGATCGGTTATCTTGGCGTTCATTGAGAGAGGCCTATGTGTGCAGTGCAGCAGTGGACGACTATAGGCTGATAATATGATGATGATTATGGAAAGCCAAAAAGACGAAATAAATAACGTTTGTTGTATGGGAGCCCCCCTTAAATAATAAATTTATTTTGTTTTTAGTATTTGTTGTTATAGCGGCACCAGAAATACATAATCTGTGAAAATTTCAGAAGTCTAGCTATAGCGGTTCTTGAGTTACAGCCTGGAGACAGACAGACAGACATCGAAGTCTCAGTAATAGGGTCCCGTTGTTACCCTTTGGGTACGGAACCCTAAAAAAGTGCAAAACGCTTTTGAAGGGAATATCACTAAGAAATAATCCTAGTAATGGTAAGTATATTGCTTTTATTGTACAAAAAAAGACCAAACAAAACAAAAGCAAAAAAGACGAAACATAACAGTCGGGCGACAATAAAGCCGTTTCTTCGTTTACTTTCCATGGCTATAATATTGTGGCACCAAAAGTGAATTAAACAAATGGTAAAAAAAAGCTTCAAAATTATATTTTGCACTAATTTCTTATAGTACAGGTTCCCTAGCACATTTTTAACCGACTTCCAAAAAACGAGGAGGTTATATATTCGGCTGTGGATATATATTTTTTTTAATTACTTTCAAGCTGATTTTTCGTGAGTAAACTAATTTTTCGTGAGGTTTCCGTAGTCAACGAAGTTTTGTTAATAACAGAACCCTAAAACTTAACCCTAACCAGCAGATTTTTTGTATAGTAATAGTTATATAATTTAACACTTAGCATTGTCCTACAATCTATATCTATATTTATACTACATATACATATATTTTTAGGATCATTCAATCAAAATATTAAATCCTTTCTATTTCTGTTAGAGCTACCACTATAGAGAATTTTCGCAGAGGAAATGTTTGTTCGTTTTATCAAAATGAAGCTTCTCACGAAAAATCAGCTTGATAATAATAAAAAAAAAATTGTTCTAGGGAACCCGGAATATTAAGATTAAAGTCCAACAAAAGAAGTTGTATAAACGCAAAAAAAAGTATTAAATCTTAAAGAAAATGCCGTTGCGAATGACGAAAGTAGGAGGCGGATGATTGTGTTGAGAAATATGAGCAGACCTCACATTATGGTCCTTGTCTGTTACAAAACGACATGTACACTTGCTGCGAAATGAACAACGCCAGTTCGTCGTGGTTTTATTTTGCAACGATACATTGTAGGTGTACCCGTCTATTATCGCTACCAGCTTTCCACTAGCGTTCCTCACCCACTGCACTGAAAATGCAGTATTTGTTTAATAAACATAAAATGAAAAGCATAACCTGCCAAAAATCTTTAAAAAAATGCTCTACTGCAAATTGCAATGTTGGGCACATAATATAATTTATTTATTTATTTACAATTTATATACACACAAATAGAAGTTAACAAACCAGCTTAAAACTAAAAATATGCTTTGTACAAAGGTACATCTTATTCCAAAAACCTGAGTGAAAATAGGAATGCGTGATTGTAAAAATATAATATGCAAAAATTAGTGTGCACGTGTAAATTATTATTAATAGTAAAGATAAACTTAGTACAGCTATTTAGTAATATAGTAAAGTATATACATATACAACATATAATAATATATTTATATAAATATATTGATGTATATATTATATACATACATGTATTATGTATACATATATTGAATATAATAAATATTTATATACTTACTTACAATAAAAATAACTTATAGATGAACTTAACATGGAATAACAGTAGTATTATAATATATTTTACGTGTTTTGTCGCAGATACTCGTAATGTAACCTGACTCTCTTTTTAAATAGTGCCAAAGTTTTACTTTCAGGAATCTCTGGTGGTAGGGAGTTCCAAAGCCTGGCGGAATGAACTGTGAAAGAATAGGAAGTCAGTATAGTGAGAAGGAATTTGGAGAAGAGTTCGTCTAAAAGTTCGACAAGACTCGTCCTGGAGATGAGGAAAAGAAAAAAGGTCGTGCAGATAGGAAGGGGAAGAAGGACAGAAAAGTACTTTGAACAGCAGACTAAGAGTCCTATAGTTTCGACGCTGGCGAATAGGAAGCCACTGTAATTTATTACGATAGTCCGAGATGTGATCAAATTTCTTTAGCCCAAATATAAACCGAATGTAAAGGTTATGTAAGCGTTCTAATTTATTTAAATTTTCCTTAGTAGCATCAGGATAACAGACGTCGGCATAGTCAATAATAGGCATTACAATGCTCTGCATGAGTGTGATTTTGGTGGAGATGGGTAAAAAGTTTTGCATAGCTTTAAGAGGATGAATAACACAGTTGACCTTACGACTGATGTCATTAATGTTGACATTCCAGGATAGTGTCGAATCTACTGTAACACCCAAGTATTTAGCGGACTCGGAGAAAGGAATACGTACACCATTTAGTGTGATAGGTGGTAGTGATTGTATGTCAAGAATCGGACGCATTCGTCTACTACCTATGATGAGCGCCTTAGATTTCTCGGGATTAACAAGAATACCAAATGATTTCGCCCACTCGCTTATTTGACGTAAGCTATTATTAATAAAAATTACTGCAGACATAGTGTCATTACTGCAGTAATAACGTCTATTACAATATTATATTAATATAACTCTGAAAAATGTGATGATTTTAATTAGCGATTGATCTCTCAAGTTTAGGTCCCTCAGCGTGCCAAAAAATATGCATACGGGGATTAATTTATAACTTTATTGGTAATTTAAACATAAATAGTAATTAAAAAAAAAACAAATAAAAATTGCAATTAAAAAATGGTTTAATAGGTGCTCCTTCAAATCTTCATGTAGATTCCGTTGTAGATGATGAACTGTGGTGGTGGGTGGGTATGGGGGGAAAAGGATGCAGACTGGAGGTTCTGTTCTTTGTCCACAACGAAACGGCATTTGCACGCGTTGCCGAAGGTGCAGCGCCAGCATGTCGTGTTCTTCCGATCCTGCGCCAAGCAATATGTGAACCCATCTACTATAGCCACCAGCTTTCCGTTAGGCTTTTTTAACCACCGCACTGAAAATTGTACGGTTCATGTTATGTTGTGTGTAGTAATATAAACCATATTATAATAAAATAACTTAAAGTATAGACATATCAAATTTTAATGTTGATTATGACAGAAAAATTAAAACACAACGCTCTGACAATTCAGAATTCTATAAATTGTTCTTTATTGTTAACGTGCCAACCAATACTTAGTTAAATCTTATATATAAAATTCTCGTGTCACAATGTTAGTCACTGTACTCCTCCGAAACGGCTTTACTGATATTTACCAAATTTTATATTCATATTCAGTAGGTCTGAGAATCGGCTACTGGGTACTTTTTATATTGATAAGTGCATTTGTTGAATAAATGTTAAATAATAGTAAATTATTACAACTGGCGGCGACCATTGTTTGTGCGATGGGATAGCGATGGATGTTGCTATGGTAACATACTTCTTTAGTCACTTCAATAAAATGATATGGGCGAAATAGGTTTTTTTTTACGAAATAAGGGGGCAAACGAGCAAACAGGTCACCTGATGGAAAGCAACTTCCGTCGCCCATGGACTAATATGAGAATAGGGTAATAGGGGAGGGTAGGGAAGGAAACAGGGGAGGGTATGGAAGGGAATAGGGGAGTGTAGGGAAGGAAATAGGAGAGGGTAGGTATAACATTTTCATTGCATAATATGACGTTTGGTTGTGCGCACTGTCTTTACTACACTACCATCATACCACATGGAACATAATATGTTGAAAAGGCACTATAAAATTATCACTGTTTCAGATCTTCAAATACACTGCATTGTGGATGATGATCTTTGGAGGGGCGTGATGATGCGGCGTGAACTGCGCGGATTTAACGTTACGTGTGTGATCCGTTATGAAGCAGCATTCACACCCGTTGCCGTTTGTGCAACGCCAGTACGTAGAGCTCTTATACACCTTCTCCATACAGTACGTATAGCCCTCAACTATAGCCATTAGCTTCCCGTTAGTTTTTTCTATCCACTGCACTGGAAATTTTACATTTTTTGTGATTTTATTAAATGTAGTATACAAACATATTAACTTGAAATTATTATTACATCAAATAGTTATGTTAATTTATGACACAAAATTAAAACACTGGCTGTGACAATTCAAAATTAAATATAAAAATTGTTCAAAAATTTTAACTTAATGTACTGCCATTTGCCAACCATTATTTTGTTAGATATTTATATGAAATTAAATAACATTGTGCATTTTGACAAACTTTGGTTATGGGTGATGATGTGTAAAAATTTGCACACTGTCTTTGCTACACTACCATCATACCACATGGAACATAATATGTTGAAAAGGCACTATAAAATTATCGCTGTTTCAGATCTTCAAATACACTCCATTGTGGATGATGAACTTTGGAGGCGCGTGATGATGTGTCGTGAACGGCATGGACGTAACTTTACGTGTCTTGTCCGTTATGAAGCGACACCTACACGCGTTGCCGATCGTGCAACGCCAGTACGTAGAACTTTTGTACACCTTCTCCATACAGTACGTATAGCCCTCAACTATAGCGATCAGCTTTCCGTTGTGTTTTTTTACCCACTGCACTGGAAATTTTACAGTTTCTGTGATTTCATAAAATGTAATATCATAACAAACATAAAATTATTGTTATGTGTATTTATGACACAACATTAAAACACTGGCTCTGACAATAGATTTTTTTTTCTAAAGTTTTAGCTTAATGTACTGCCTACCATTACCTAGTTAGATCTTGATAAATTAATATTTTCATTGCATTCGAAAAACTTTGGTTGTGGCCCACAATCACCCATAACTTGTGGGTGATGATGTGTAAAAGTTCGGGCATTGTCTTTGCTACATTACCATCATACCACACAAATCACAATATCACATACCACATGGAACATCATAATAACATAATATAAGGCACTATAAAAATTATCGCTGTTTTAGATCTTCAAGTACACTCAATTGTGGATGATGAACTTCATTTTGTCCCCTCCATTGTGGAGTTTTGAATCGATATAAAACATATAAAATTCATTTTTTTATATTTTTTATTAAAATACTTACATTTTGTAACGGGTTTACGATTATTGAAAGTCGCGTAATACGAAGAATATTTAAAATAATAATCAATGATGAAATACTTAAACCAGATATGTTACTACCGCGCGCGTTGTGAAGCTTCAAATACGGCCCAATTGGGCCGTCTGTTGTTTAGTCTGCATCGAGCGCAGTCACGAATGTGCCGCGTCTTGTCTTACCTAAATAAATTGAAAATGACGTCGTGCGTGTATCGAAAATGTACCAATTATGACTCGAAAGTAAACAAAACACATGGAATCTCTTACCACATGTCTTGATTGCAATAAATATCTCGATTATTTACATTTTCAATTATTTTTTCGAACAATCTGGAAAAAATCGAATTTTCGTCATAGCTCAGGCGAAGAAAGAGACAGCGATACGATTCGACGTTTAAAAATAGAACTGTCTCTTTTACGTAAATGGTTTTTCGTATATTTTGTTTCACTCATCTGTCAAATCTGTCAATGTCTGCAATTTTGAATTTGAAAATTGTTCGGAAGAGATTTAAGCCGGAAAATAGTACGGACGTAACATATCTGTATAAGTACAATATCATTGATAATAGTTGATAAAATAAATAAAATAAAAATTGTTTTATTTCTGAATAAATTTGAATCAAATATTTTCAGAACGTTGAACTACATGTTGCTTACCACCGGTTCGGGAACTAACCCGGCGAGAAGAACCGGCGTAAGAAACTCGCACGGGGCCACTTTTTAGTAAAAAAGTGGAAAATTTGTCTTTTAAAAAAATAAAATTTACAGCTTCCACATATTCATAAGACATTTGACACGAAATACCCTAGGCTACATAGCGCCAAACATTGTTAAAATATTATTTTGCTAGATCCAGACCAACCACTACTTTGTTAGATCTTGTAATATAAAATTTTCATTGCATGCGGGTGATAATGTGGAAACATTATATTCTGTTGAAAAGGAACTATAGCAATAATTATTATCACTGTTTCAGATCCTCATATATATTCCATCGTGTATGACGAACTTCGGAGGCGCGTGATGATGCGGCGTGAACTGCGAGGACTTAATAACGTTACGTGTCTTGTCCGTTACGAAGCGACATTTACACGCGTTACCCGTTGTGCAACGCCAGGATGTAGAACTTTTATTTTCCTTCTCCATGAAGTATGTATAGCCCTCAACTATAGCCATCAGCTTCCCGTTAGGTTTTTTTATCCACTGCACTGGAAATTTCACGGTGTTTGTGATTTAAAGAAATGTAATAATATCGTAACAAACATAACTTAAAATTATTATTGTATCAAATTGTTATGTGGATTTATGACACAAAACACTGACTCTGACTTAAAACTTAATGTACTGGCAACCATTACTCACTTAAATCTTGATATATAAGATTAATTATTTTCATTGCATTCGACAAACTTTGGTTGTGGGTGATGATAATAATATGTAAAAGTTTGAGCATTGTCTTTGCTCCATTACCATCTGATGAAATTCGTTTTATCCACTCAATTGTGGGTTTTGAATAAACAATTATATCCATAATAGCCGCGTATTTGGATGTAAAACATGTAAAATTCATTATAATTGTATGTTTAATTAAATAAATACTTACATTTTCTAACGGGTCAGCGATTATTAAAACTTACGTATTTTCAAGAATATATGTAAAATAATAAAAAAATACCTTCATGAATCGCCAATCTCAGAGTGTGATGACGGACACTGTAAAATAATACTACCACTAATAATAATGGTACTTGAAAATATTTTATTTTCCAAAATGATACGAAGTTCACCGAGTCAACACAGCGGGCATGAGGCAGCAGGTTCTGAGAATTCATAATAATTATAAAAATTGTTAAAAGAGCCTACGACTACATAGCGCCAAACATCCCTCATGTTTGGCGCTATGTAGTCGTAGGCTCTATCGTGTCAATTGATGTATCAAACAGCTGTCATATGTCACGAAATAGCTACCACATATTCATACGACATTTGACACGAAAGACCCTACGGCTACATAGCGTCAAACATTGATAAAGTACTACCAACCACTACTTTGTTAGATTTTAACTGTTTCAGATCCTCATATACACTCCATTATGGATGACGAACTTTGGAGGCGCGTGATGATGCGGCGTGAACTGCGTGGACTTAACGTTATATGTCTTATCCGTTACGAAGCGACATTTACACGCGTTACCCATTGTGCAACGCCAGGCTGTAGAACTTATATATTCCTTCTCCATGAAGTATGTATAACCCTCGACTATTGCAATTAGCTTTCCGTTTCTTTTCCTCACCCAATGAACTAAAATTTCAAAATTGTAAAATATGATTTGTAAAATATTTCTAAAAATGTTATCGAATAACAAATAAAGACGATGAAAGGGTTGATCTTAATAAATAATAGAAAACAATAACACACACAAGGCACACGAAATCAAATCCATCATACAGTTTGGGTTACCACCGAAGAATAGACAAGTTCATTTCTTTGACTTGTGTGTCACTATCAATAATAATTGAAATACATAATTGAAAAAATATTTATTATTATGTACTTAACTCACATTATATTTGCTTCATAAACCAAATTTTGAACTTAACATCAGCAAGTTTGATTGATTATTTACCTTCTTTTAATCTTAACTAATATTCCATTGTGAATTATAAAATGCGGCGGGGGGTGATGATGTTGAGTAATTTGTATGGACCTAACGTTTTGCTTCTTGTCCGTTACGAAACGGCATTTACACTTACTACCGGACGTGCAGCGCCAGTTCGTCGTGTTTTTTCCTTGAAATACTACCGTATAAGTGAATCCGTTTATAACTGGCACCAGCTTCCCACTGTCGTTTCTATACCACTGTACTGAAAATTAAAAAGTAATTTGTACAGATAACCGTGGCAAAGGGTTTTACTTTTATTTATGTTAATAATAAAGCATCCATCAAATCCATTTCATTTCAAACTAAAAATAAAGTAGGCACCAAATAATATACGAAAATGAAAATAATAGATCATAATATTATATTAAACTTAACCATACTCAACACTTTAAAACTAAATTATAACTTAAAACATGGACCCTGACATTAACAAGATCTAATGACAGCTTTTGAACCGCACCAACACTCCATCGTCGATGATAAAATTCGGGGGCGGGTGATTATGTGGAACAATACGCGCGGAAACTATCTTAAGGTTCTTGTCCGTTACGAAACGACTTTTACACGAGTTACCCGTCGTGCACCGCCAGCCGCTGGTCTTCATCCGGACGTTCGTTAAGCAGTATGTATACCCATCTACTACCGCAACCACTTTGCCTTGAGTGTTTTTTACCCACCGCACTAAAATCCATATAAAGAGGGTTGAAAATCTTCGAATGATCTCTTCGTGTTCAATCTTATAATCTTAAATTTTAGAATGATGATAATAAAACAACATCGTTTATGTTCAATATTTGTATCTATTTAAATACTTATTATAAATTTGACTTTTAAATGTACAAAAAATTTACTTAATTTTTACAATCACTCCATTGTGGATGACAAAAACTGGCGGCAGATGGGTGTGGGGTTCAATTTTCATTTTGACCACTTTCATCTCTTTGTCGACGAAAAGCGACAGTTGCAGGAGTTTCCGTTGGTGCATCGCCAAGTTGTCGTCAGATTCGTTTGCCTCTTCTTGAAGTAGGTGTAGCCGTTTATAACTGCGAACATTCTACCAGTAGGATTGTGGACCCACTGCACTAGAAAAACGTAGTTATCTGATTAAATTTAACAATTCATCAGTTAATGACTGATTTTTAATTGACTTATTTTTGTGGCCAAACAAAAGACACAGCCAAATCTTCAATTAAATCAGAAAAATAGCTTTTAAAGTTCCTACAAATCGATTTTAAAAATAGTTATTCGGGGTTTAATATCAAAATTAAAATAAAAAACCGAAAACTAACTTTATTTATTATATTACTTAAAAATTCTGGACCTGAAAAGTATCAAATGATTTAATATTTTAATTTTTATGAGGATCTAAGGACAAACAACAAAAATCTATAAAAGTGGCTCAGTTCTTGGTAGTTCTATGGTAGGTACTGAAAAAATATTATTTAGGTGTGATAATATTATTTTATTCAAGACAACAACGAAATATCAAAAGAATGAAGCATAATAATAATAACAATAGAGACAAATTGATAATAATAACAATAGAGACAAATTGATTTTATTACACATACACACATATACATATTTAGGTAGTACACTTAATTATATTAACACAATATTTTATAACCCGATACCGCATAAAACTCTGGTAATTTTTATTTGTAATTTTAATTATATTGTTGTTTTTTTTAATATACTTATTACATTTTTAACTTTTCTTCTCTTATTTGACGTAAGAATTAATGCCTCTTATGAGATCTCTTTCAAACATTTCACCGCGATCAACGTTATATTTTAAAATATATAATACAACATTATATTTTAAATATAACCCCATCGCGTATAATAAACTTTGGTGGGGGGTGATTATGAAGTAGCGTTCGCAGGTGAACCGCGTTCGTGTTGTTGTTGACGGTGAATCGACTTCGACACGAGATCCTTCTGGTGCAGCGGAATATAGTGGTGAACATCGTCGACCCGCTCTTGGAGAAGGTGTACCCGTTCACTACGGCGATCATCGCCCCGCTGGCTTTCCTCGCCCAAATCACTGAAAGCATGTAACGTTTAATATAATATTGCACGCAGTTTTAAGAGCCTTAAATTAGGTCTAGTTGAATTAAGTTCAAAATAAAATCCAATCAAAGAAGAATCTTACGATAAAAAAACGTTGTCCAAAGGATATTATGGTACAAATCTAGAATTTCAAAACTTAAGGACGCTATCACATTTTTTCACAAATATCAGCGATTTTCAGGTACAATTTTAAAGAATTAGGAGTCACACTACGAGGATATTTTGGTTTCAAATGAAAAATAATATATTCATTTTTACTTCTACACCATAAAATTTTTAAAGCCGCATACAAAATTTTCACATAAATACGTTTTAACCATCACAATAATCGCAAAAGATTAAAAAAATGGGGTTTGATTAGGTACCATAATAGCTATACACTGAACTACGGAAAATAAATATACAAAAAAATTGTTGCTTATTTAGTCCGTATAGCTAAATATTTTATATAAAAATAAATAACATTTCCATTTATAAGAAAATAAGAAACGTTCTCAAATTTATTCATACATTTTCAAGAATCAAGATCAAAAACGCGGCGTGCGTCGTAACCGCCACTGTAGAAGGTGCGCTGATATTGAATGTTATATTCGTACTGACCTGCTAATTTTTGTAATAATTTTAGTGATAGCGTCCTTAATAATAAAAGTTTTTTATGAACTAGCTCATCTCGTGCTTTGAACCATTAAATTGATAAAAGGCTGTACAGTTATGAATTCTACAACACACCTATGGAGAAATTGTACAAGGAATTTCTAAATGGAATGGAGGTAGTACGGGAGCCCTAGAATATTTTTTTTTGATTACTATTACTAACAAGCTAATTTTTTTGTGAGAAGCTTCATTTTGATAAGACGAACAACATTTTTATTTGCGAAAAGTCTTGAAAGTGGTAGCTAACAGAAATAGAAAGGATTTGATACTTTGACTTGATGGTCCTGAAATATGGATTGTTCTATTTGTCAGACAATATTACTCTTAAATTATATAACTATCAACTTATCAATATACAAAAATCAGCTTATTAGGGTTCCATTTTAGGGTTCAGTAGTCAGTAGCCTACAAATAAAACAGACCATATATTAGGACCATCAATTCAAAGTATGAAATCCTTTCTATCTCTGTTAGCTACCACTTTCGAGATTTTTCGCAAATAAAAATGTTATTCGTCTTATCAAAATGAAGCTACTCACAAAAATTTGCTTAATAATAATAATAAAAAATGTTCTAGGGCTCCCGTACTATGTAGAGGACTGTAATTTTAAAAATGAAAACTCATATTATTTTTAATGCAATTTATTCGATCTCTTTTGTAGAACTAAAAAACTAGTATGAACAACCGTTCCATCTTATATTGTAAAATTAGAACATGATACAATAAGTTGTTAAAATGTTGCAACTATCAGTTTACTTCTTTCTTATGCCATTTTTTCCTATAATAATTAACCTACAATAAAATCGATCACATTTAGAATACTTCTGTCTTTTATTGATCATAAAAATGCTTATATATATACATATATATATATATATATATATATATATATATATATATATATATATATATATATATATATATATATATAATAAAAATAATATTTTTTATTTATTTTTATTATACACGAGTCTTTGTCATTTTTGACTTGACCAGAAAAATAAATAACAATACAACCTCTCAAAAAAATTAACAACAACACCATCTAGACACACGGCAGCATGTCAAAGCCAAGATCAAGCAAAGGAACTGGCCAGCCAGCGCTGAGTGTACTATCATTACACGAACCACTTGGTGCCACTTTTGACAAACATTTATGTTTTGAGTTAAAAGGTCAAAAGGTAAATAATATTTAACGTAAATTATCTTTTACAATAGGCTTCTTGATCTCATTTTTTTCTTCATGGTAATCGTTCGTTCTTATGCCAAGTTCTACTAGAAATATGCATTTCTTTAATGAAATTAAATATGGGTCAAATTGCCTATTATATTCGAATAATTTGTCCATCGCGTATGAGGTACTTCTGCGCGGGATGATCGTGTTCGAACCCGTTAACTCGAACGGTGCCGTCTCGCTTGTCGATCGTGAACCGGCACTTACAGGATCGGCCCTTGGTGCACCGCCAGGTCGTAGACTTCTGAGTTTCACCGTTCTTGTAAAAGGTGAAGCCGTCAAGCAGACCCAATAACTTGCCCGCCGAGTTGCGAACCCACTGCACTGCAAGAGAATTTTAAATGTAAAAACATAAAAAAGTACCTACTGAAGTCATAATTTTCAAAAATAGGTTTTTTTTTTTAAATTATGACTTCAATCAAATGAACCCGTCAAAATGAACAACTTTTTCTATGAAAACAATGCTGGGAACTAAAAAAAATCCGTCTTCATACCCATACGAATTGTCGATCCGGGAATCCGTATGGGTATGAAGACGGCATTTTTTTTGAGTTCCCAGCATTGTTCTCATAGAAAATGTTGTTCATTTTGACGGGCTCATTTAAGGGTTTCAAGGATAACGGTGTTTACACTAACACACTGTAATAATAGACTATGAACAGTACCAAAAATAGGATCATACTGTGTTGATTCATGGTAATGATAATGACGATGAACGTAATTTGCATAGTAGCATAATTGTTTTACGTTTTTAAAACAACGCCGAAATTCCCAAACTTCTATATGTCAGAAGTTCTCTCAGTACCTTTCGAACCATGGTCTATCTTGGTGCAAAATCTTACTTTTTGGTAGTATTCCAAATACTTTTCATGAAACCGAAATATGAGAAGTTCCCTCGATTACTCATGGATTCCTTCATCAGGTCACCAGTTTTGTGAACAAGGTACCAAATTTCAAATTTCATACCCTTTTTAGTGATTTGAAATTTTGATAATAATCGGCTCAAAAACGCCGGAGAAATGGTTGTACATAAAAAACACATTTATTTCACTTTTATTTGTTCCATGTCCAGGACTCTTGTCAAGTAATTTTACCTAAGTATCTTTGGTTGATTAGTTTTTCGACAGAAATTATCGTGCAGGCATAAGACTTTTGAATTTCGAACGCTATTATTTTTTCAACATGGTGACATCGCCTCTGTCAAAACATAATGTAAAAGGGCCCATTCACGGCAGGACTGCACGGCAGTATTGCATTGAATGGGCCCTTTTAAGTATCCCATTCAAGACAGCAGTACATGTTACATTAAGTTGTATTCAGCAGTAAAGAGTATTTAATCAAATTAAAACTATATTTGTCACACAACAACTTTTAATTCTTTTTTACCACTTTTAAGGATTAATTTCAACAATCTATGAATTACATCTGCCATAAAATATATCAAATAATGTTCATATAAATTTTGGAGTAGATCCCGATCAAAATGGTATACACGATTCCTTTGCCCGCAAAGGTACGCATTCATGCCGAATTACCGCTTCGTAGGCCTAATCGTCTCAGAGCAAAACCGCGGACAGACAGACAGACGGACGGACAGATCACAGACCGAATATATAAGGGTTCCTTGTTGACTACGGAACCCTAAAAAGAGAAACAAAAAGGTACTGCTGCAAATCCCATGTCATAAAAATTATATAAGAATAATATAATTTTTATGACATGGGAATTGCAGCAGTACCTTTTTGTTCAGGAGAGGAAATGCATTAGGCATTCCCCAACGTCCACGGGGGAGGTCTGCAGGGGTAAATAAATGAAGATAGAACGGCGACGCGCGTGCGTTGCTAAGGAATCGCTCGTGTCAATTTTAGCTTTGCTTATAGTTAAAACAAATAACTTACCCGTGGAAAGAAATACCTCATTTTTTTACAATTAGACACTGCACAATGGGGCATTTTTGCACAACCACTCCGGTGTAATCAACTCGAGACGTGCGCGCTGACTGAATGAACGTTCATCGAATCTTGCAATATACTGCAATATTGAATCACGCGTACTCCACCCGCTTAGCCGTTCTATCTTGATTTATTTCTGTGCCGGAGAGGCTAGTTTCAGGCCAATTTATACATTTACTGCTTACGAGTTACACTTCATGTAGATTCCATTATTTATAACAAAAACCTTAGGCGGGTGGTCGTGGTGGAGGTATTGTTTGACTATATCCAGGCTGTCCTTGGCCGTGACGAACCTGGCCTTGCAGGTTTTGCCAAACGTGCACCGCCAATTCTTTTTTGACTTTTTGCTGATGTAGCAGCAGTAGTAGCTGTAGCCGCCCAGGATAGCTGTTTCCTTGCCGTGGGAATTCCTCGCTAATTGCACTGTAACAATACAAGTTATTAAAGGATAAAATTAGTAATGTTAACATAAGACCGTGGACCGAGCATATTAGCTCCTTTGTGGTGAGAGTCTCGACGCACCATCTACCAACCTTCGAGAAGGAGGAGTTCTGGCCGATTGGAGTCGTCTACAAGAGGTTCCGAGGACGACTTCCGAACACGTCGCGCTCCACGTCGCAGACAATACGTGTTTAGTGTTTTAGTGTTAGTGTTAGTTTTTAGTATAATTGTATGTATGTTAGTCTACGTGGGTCACACTGAAAGTGTTTAGAACTAGCTAGTTAGAAACATTACTAATGAAAACTTTTTTTAAATTACAATTTTAGAACTCTTTGGTAACATAATCTGGTATATTACATTTATTTGTCATTTGTTTTGGTGAATTGGCAGCAAATCTAAAACTCTTGTTACACGTGAAAATTAACTTAACGCGAGAAAATTTTCAGTTAATGATTTTTTATGACTTTAGTTGTGGGCTTACTCAATAACAAAGCTTTGATAGGCTGCTATTACCACTTCATAATGAAGCCCCATCTCGTGTCACTATTTACAATTATTGGTTTAACGAGTTTAAACGTGGACGTAGCAATCTCACTTATGATCCGTGTGCGGGACGCCCTTTAACAGCGACTACTGAAGTTAACATTAGTGTTGTGCGACGCATGATAGAGGGAGATAAAAGAGTGACCTACCAGCAGATACGGGCAAGCCTAGGCATTGCTATGAGTCAAGTTCAACAAATATTATATGAACATTTAGGCGTCAGGAAGCTTTGTACCAGATGCATTCCCCATACTTCAATCGACGACCAGAAACGCCTTCGCATGGACTGGTGTCGTCAAATGTTAGATAAGTTTAACGGCGGTGACTCAAATGCTGTATTTGACAACCTCACAGGTGATGAAAGCTGGGTATATTGCTACGAACCCGAAACCAAAAAACAATCAGCTCAAGGGGTGTTTCCTTTCGAGGTTTGGCAAACTAAGGTAAAGAAAGGAAGAAGTCAAGGCAAAAAGATGATTGCCTGATTATTTGGTCAGAAATGTAATTTTGCGACAGTTGTGCTAAAAGACGAAAGGACAGTTACTGCAGAATGGTATGTCAATCGCTGTGTGCCTGTCGTCTTGGAAATATTTTGACAGCAGCGCCCTCGAAGCAGGACACTCCTTCACCACAACAATGCTTCAGCGCACTCCGCGAGATGGACTGTTGAATATTTGACTATGGCACGTGTTGAGATATTGAGTCATACGCCATATAGTCCTGGCCTGGCGCCCTGCGGCTTTAATTTATTCCCAAGAAATAAAGATAAAATTCGAGGTACTCGCTTTACGAGCCCTGAAGATGGGATGAAATAGTACGAAAATGCCACCCTTAAGGAAGACTGGACCCACTGCTTTTTCGGTGGTTCCATCGAATGTGACGATTTGTAGAGAGGAACGGAGATTACTTCTAAAAACAATAAAAGTATTGTCAACTTTCTACATTAAGCCGTTTTTCATTTTCTAAACATTTTCAGTGTTACCTAGGTATAAGGTATTTATAATATGGGCCAAGATGCCTGAGTTAAATAAATAAATAAAAAAAAAAATATGCTTCGATGTAAAAACGAAAAATAGAGTAAACAGGTAACAACCTGGATCCCGAGAGACGGTTTCAGGAGCCGAGGCCGTAAAGTACTTAGATGGGAGGATGACCTAAAGCTAACCTTGTGCCCGCTTTGGCTCAGAATTGCACCGGTAGAAAGCAGTGGAAGGATCAGCCCCCCTAGACAAGTGGCAAAACGCTAACGCTAACGCTAGCGCTAACGCTACAAAATGTATGCGATTTGACATAAGTCATCGCTTCCCTAGCGAATACTAATGTCAAATCCATACATTTTGTTGCGTTAGCGTTAGCGTTTTGCCACTTGTCTAGGGGGGCTGGACGAAGCCTTTGTCGTAAGACACACCGACCGTCGCGATATATTATAAATAGTTTTTAAATAATAAAAAATTACGAAACTTGTAGCTGCTCTGGAAATAAAGGCTTTGTTTATCTTATATATAAAAATGGATTTTCAAATGTGTTAGTCGCGCTAAAACTCGAAAACTGCTGAACGGATTGTGCTGATTATAGTCTTAAAATATTCGTAGAAGTCCAGGGAAGGTTTTAAAGTAACACGAAGTTCACCGGGTCAGCTAGTTTATAATACAAATTATAATGAGACGAGTGTGATTATTATTGACCAAGATAATTAAAGGTACTATCAGAGAAGTTTATTCATAAGCAGATGGCGGACCCAAAGCCTTCTATTTTTAAATAGAATTCTTTAGTCGGACCAGTGTAATTAATTGCGTTTCGCGTTATTATAGAGCCGACTCACCGTAGCTCACATTGAATTGAAAGAATCAGACCAAATGACGTATTCGTCGGATAATGTCAATAATTCATTATGAGGTAATTATTATCACGATAAGTCCATGTTATCACGATATAAAACTTCGATGGTACATGCAAGAAGCGTCAGAATACGACGTTTCCCAGCAACATTAAGTACTGGTAGCCCTAGCATGGTCACAGTAGAAATACGAAATTTACCACGGCTAGACGCGACCGACATAAAAGTGGCATTATATTTGTTTTTTGTCGATCGCGGTTAGCCGCCGTAAAGATCGGAACGGCACCTTCAGTTTATCTTTACAGTTTATCTATACTTTCGTTATTCTTCTGTGGTCATGCTAGGGCTACAGGTTATTACTTTCCAATTTGAATCAGATGACTCGTTTGATCGTTTGCCCCATAATTTTATTTAACAAAACATTTTCTGCTGCCCATTTGCGCCAGTCTGGATATGGTTATGATATGGTTATTACACTAAAGAGAAAAGATAAGTATTTTTGTATGTTTTTAATGAATAAATTTAAAAGCTACTTTGTCGATTTCAACAGTTTTTTCACTAAGCTACATTGACCTTCACCAAGTTGGAAAGCTACATTCTCCCTGAGTAACATACGCTATATTAATAATAATTATTGCCAGAAAAGACTAAAACTTACATAATCCGCAATCCGACGTACATCCACCCGTGCGAAGCCGGGACGGGCCGCTAGTATGTTATTAACTTATTATCTCTCCTTTTCGTCATACAAAAAAAAACTCGTTGTTTAATGAAATATGCAAGTCCAAGTGCGAGTCGGACTCGCTAACGAAGGGTTCCGTACCGTTATAGACCGAAAGTTTGCAAAAATTTGGATTTTTGTATGGGAGAAGGTATTATATTAAAGTACGAAATCCATATCCATACTATCTATACACTTTACTAATATTAAAAATGCGAAAGTGTGTCTGTCTGTCTGTCTGTTACATCAGATCGCAGACCGCTGAACCGATTTTGCTGGAATTTGGCATGGAGATACTTTGAGTCCCGAGAAAGGACATAGGATAATTTTATCCCGGAAAAATGTACGGTTCCCGTGTGATAAACGAATTATGGCGCAACGGAATTGCGGGCTTCTGTATAATATAATTGCGGATTCTTTGAATTCTTCAAGTGCCATTATTGATTACGACCAAAATGACAAAAAATCACGTTAGTTATTCCCCCCATCCCTGGGGTAGAGCTTCAGGGGTATGCCGGGCTATAATTTAGCCTGCGACGAGCCACTCCGGCCAATTTATACATTACTGTTTATACGTCATGTAGATTCCATTCTTTATAGCAAAAACCTTAGGCTGGTGGTCGTGGTAGAGATATTGTTTGACTATATCCATGCTGTCCTTGGCCGTGATGAACCTGGCCTTGCAGGTCTTGCCCCTCGTGCACCGCCAACTGCGGGTCCTTTTGCTGATGCAGGAGCAGTAGTAGCTATAGCCGCCCAGGATAGCTGTTTCCTTGCCGTGAGAATTTCTTGCCAATAGCACTGTAGCAATACATAGAGTGTTATTATTATTGAATATCGACCAAGATAATTAAAGACACTTTCAGAGAAGTTAATTTGTAGGCCGATGGCGGACCAGTATAATCTATTTTTTTTTAAATTGACTAATCCGACCAAATGTCGTAGGTTCATCAACTGACTCTGAATCAATTTCTTCGATGGAACAGGCAAGAAGTGTCAGAAAACAACGTCTTACAGCAAAATTACAGTGTATTACTTTCCATCAGTTACCCGTTTGCTAAAAAACATAGGATCCGTGAAGGATCATTATAGGGTCCGGGGCGGGTCGCTAGTATATTATAATATACTAGCGACCCGCCCCGGCGTTGCACGGGTATAAAATATATAGCCACTGAAAAAATTATTAAAATCGACAGCCTATGATCCTTCACGTGTTCTACCTACTTCTTATCTGTGCCAAATAACATAAAAATTGCTCCAAATTACTCCAGTAGTTCGCGAGATAAGCCCTTTCCAATAATTTCCCCCGTTTTTTTCACATTCTTCTATTAGTCTTAGCGTGATAAAATATGGCCTATAGCCTTCCTCAATAAATGGGCTATCTAACACTGAAAGAATTTTTCAAATCGGACCAGTAGTTCCTGAGATTAGCGCGTTCAAGTTAGCCCTTTCAAATATTTTTTTCCACATTTTCCTCTATTTCTTCGCTCCTATTAGTGTTAGCGTGATAAAATATAGCCTATAGCCTTCCTCGATAAATGGGCTATCTAACACTGAAAGAATCATCAAAATCGGTTGCGTAGTTTTAAAGATTAAAAAGAACAAAGGGACAAGAGGGAAAAAAGCGACTTTGTTTTATAATAAGTATAGAATAGATGAAGATATCTTCGTCAAAGACTAGCAAGAGAAAGTGTGCTGATGTCGTGCTTTAATGACTTGTAAAACTTGTCAAAGTCCACGTATAGCGCGGCCATGACGTTGGTAGCGACCATCCGCTATTTCCAAGAAAACCGTCTTATAATATTTAGCAGAATGATCGTGCTGCACCAAATTGCAGATAGCCGCAGCGCAGAGTAGAAAATAATCATTTACTAAGCATTGTCTCATGATGTCATACACAAAAAGGTTTAAAATAAAACAATCAATGTAAAATCATTAATTTTATTATTAGAAGTAGATAGCCCAATGTATATGCAAGATACGCATAAAGGTCGATCCCCGAGTCCCGACGCATCTCCTATCTTTTTGATGTGACTAGACTACAACGGTACCTAGCAGAATCTGTTTTTAAAACATGAAATCTGACTTGTATCTTAAAACTCAATTTATTTAAAGTACTGGCATGACATACATTTTATACAACATACTTCATATGCCCTAATTGCTGCATGCACTCTAGGGCGAGCGTCATTCCTATGTTGCAACTTGCAACTTGCGTAACACGTTACACGCCGCACGCGCAAAATTTGTCGCAGCCCAGGAATAAAAATGGAACACATAAAATTCTTGCACATACTCGATAAATAAAATAAAATAATTAAGTTAATAAATAACAATATATTTGTACACTCATACGTACCTCTGGGTTTCTCAAACTGTTTTATTTCAAAAACACAAAATATAAATCTTAATAATAAAATAACATGTACCTGATGAAGTTCTTATACATTCATTATTACCAATTTATTATCAAATTACCGATGTTCTTAAGCGGAACAAATAATAAACTGAAACGAACTACTACAGCAAGAAAAATACCTATTTAAAAATAAAATAGATAACATAGCATTTATTAACACTTACTAGTTTACGTAGCATTTATTCTTAGCATTTTATTCGCAAGCTGACACAGCTGCCGACAACACCAGACGATTGCCGACCCCAAACTGTTACCCCTCAAAAAACACAAAACACAATTATTGTCCCTTCAAATACTCGTTTTATTATGAGGTGGGGTTGGGTTTTTGTCAAACTACAACCTACTACAAAAGCGACACTAAAAAATTTAAACTGTTCAAATGACTAGTAGCAGTAACAATATATTTGTAATTATTGCTAAATGAAACAGGGATAAAATAATAACAAACCTTCCGATATAGAGGCGAAACGACAATAATCAGCTAAGAGCGAGCCGGACTTGCGCACGAAGGGTTCCGTACCGTTATAGAGCAAGAATAGGCCAAAAATTGAGTTTTTTTTGTATGGGAGCCCCCTTTAAATTTTTATTTTATTTTAATATAATAACTAAATATTAAAGAACACATATAACAAAAAATTCAAGTGCCTACCTGTTTCCATTATTGACATAGAGCAGAAAAGGCCGAAAAAATCACGTTTGTTGTAAGGTTTGTTGGGAGCCCCCCTTAAATAATAATTTTATTTCGTTTTTAGTATTTGTTGTTATAGCGCCAACTGAAATACACAATCTTTGAAAATTTCAGAAGTCTAGCTATAGCGGTTACTGAGATACAGCCTAGAGACATACAGACAGACGGACAAACATCGAAGTCTCAGTAATAGGGTCCCGTTTTTACCCTTTGGGTCCGGAACCCTAAAAAACAGACATAACACAAAAAAGTCATTGCATATAGCCATGAAGTCATGAAAATCAAAGACTTTTAGTCAATTTTAATATAGGTTCCGTTTCTAATGAAGTAGCGATGAGGTGGGTGAGTGTGCACCAAGTACATGCGGCTGATGGTGTTGTTGGTGTCGAGTATGAAACGCGCCTTACACACCGCCCCCTTAGAACATCGCCACTGTGTAGTCGTGGCGCTTTTGCAGTTGATGTAAAACGTGAAACCGTCGATTAACGCCAGCGGTTTACCCCTACCACTAGTCAGCCATTGCACTAAAAGTAGAAGGAAATTGTAATAATTATAAGGATCTGAGAAGCCGTGCCGTACTTTTAAATAATAACGGCCAAGTCCGAGTTGCATTGCGATTTTATTAATCTGCGGATAGTATTGGTATCACACATATTATAACTAGACGTTTTATTGTGACTTAGTTAATTGTCTAAAATAAATAAAAGAAAAATTGAATAAAATATTATTTCGGTGGATACAACACGTTAAGCGACAAAAACCGGAAGAGGTTCTCAAGTTATCCCTAACAAATCCTAATGTAAACACCGTTTCTTACGACATGGGCGGGAGCTGCGTGATCGTGTTCCAAATTCTGACGAATGATCATGGACTCCTTGTTGAGGATGAGACGCGCCCTGCACGTTCCACTCTTGGTGCAAACCCACGATGAACCTTTACCGTTTGTTCGATGGTTATAGAACGCATAGCCGTTTATTATTGCCCACAGCTTGCCTTTTTTATTTCTAACCCACTCCACTGAAATAGGAAATACACATGTAGGTATGTATCCTTAGAAGTGCGTTTAATTAAGTCAGAGCTCAGGCTCAATTTATATGCGTCCGCGCTACGGGCCGGGACATAAAAACTACTAAAAACGTACTATGACGCAACATCGTTTCACGATGCGACGTCGTGTCGTGGGAATCTACGACGCGCGTCGTATAAACTCATAATTGAATTTCTACGTGATTTTCTACGACGCGACGTCGTACGATGTCGTGTCCTAGTTTTTTACAACGCGCGTCGTAGATTCCCACGACACGACGTCGTATCCTGTTTTTGTGTCCCGGCGCTACCGAGCGGCCCGGTCTCTACGCCACGAGTGGCTGAGGCACTCGATGCCAGCTGCCGCGAGTGCATGTAATCGAACCTTTAACACAGAATATATATTATTAGTACCAACCTTTAACAAAATATGCTTCTTGCGTTCTCGCACTCAAGTACGCGACGCGACGGTGGGATAAAAAAATGGATTGTTAAAAAAATAATGTATGATTCATCGATAAATTTTAATGGTAAGACTATAATACAATACACTGGACAAATTTGGTGTAAGGATTTTGCAAAAACATGTAACGGTGCTATTGAGATCAAAAGGCTAGAATTACTTTTCAAATTTATCTTCAAATTTATTTACTTTAATTAGATGTTTACATTCACATCTTAAAACTCAATGTGTGTTCCGTTTCTTATTGCATATGGGAATGGTTTGTGAATGTGTACAAAATCCTTACGAATTAAATTAATGGTATAAAAAAATAGCGGACAGAAGCCTAAACACACTCTAAATCTTAATGTAAATCCCGTTACGTATAATATAGGGGGGTGCTTTGTGATCGTGTACAAAATCCTTATGAATGATCTTCAAATTTTTATTCAGTATGAAACGCGCTTTACACGATCCACTTTTGGTACAGCGCCACATTGAGCTTTGATGTTTTGAAGTATGACTATAATAATATGTGAATCCATTTATTACCGCCAGTCGTTTTCCCTTGCTATTTTTAGTCCATTGCACTAAAAATAAAAAAATAAAAATATCCACAGCCGAATATATAACCTCCTCGTTTTTTGGAAGTCGGTTAAAAATATATATTTAAAAATCGAACCCTTTAAAATTTTTCCTATCCTACAAACTATAGCTATAAGAGAATATTGTTAATTTATATTTTGTTACATTAATTTGAGGGACGTTGCTGTTAATTGCAATAAATGAAACGATGTTTTAATTTCAAAATACTTTGATAGACACACTGGATCATCATTTATTTATAAATTTTAACCAAGTTTAAAGAAATGGTGAGTTAAAATAATTTTATTATATCACTGAAGTTTAAGTATCAAAAGGATAAATTTTATTTTAGTTACTTACACATTACATTAATTACCTGTTTTTATTACTTCAATATACAGGGTGTAACAAAACTAAGTGATAATACCTTAGGGTGTGCATGTGTTCCTTGTAGAGAGTTCACTGTAAAAGTAGCAGCGCTGAAAGACCAAATGTTTTTTCACTTTTGTATGCGCAAGCGCCCCAGCGCGGCGTCACGAGTTTCCCCAAACAAAAGTGAGAAAAAATTTCAGCGCTGCTACTTTCAAAGTGAACTCTCTACTAGGAACACGTACACACTCTAAAGTATTATCACTTAGTTTTGTTACACCTTGTAGAAAGCCCCTACTTAAGATGTATGGAAAAAAGGGCGGTGTGGACTCCCACACCGCCCTATTTTCCATACAAACGTTGTCCCCTGTTTCCTCCCTGGATAATGCTCGTAGAGTTATAATTTTTGTCCTGAATATTTACGGCCACTAATACAATGTCTCTATGTTTTTTTTTTCATAATTTAATTATTAAATAAGATATGAAAATGGCCAGATTTTCCGCTGTGTTCAAACATCTAGAAAACAGATTTGGCTAGATTATACAAAAAAAATATAACATAGGAACACAGCTCAAGCCTTTTTTAAATCTTTAATGAAAAAAGTACTTAAATCGGTTAAGTTTTGGAGAAGGAATCAGGGGACAACGAATCGTTGATTTTCTGTATTTTCTGCAGTTGTCTCTATCGCGTTCTGCGGTATAGGCTTGAGGTAAGGGAGACAGCTATAGATATTACACGTACTTTTTTTTTCATTTCTCTAGGCCCTGGTGTATCCTCATAATACATACTCTAAAGCTTAGAACAAACCTACGCGTCAGTGACAGGGGACGCGGTACGCGAGACGGGAGCGTCTGCAACGCGAAACTGGCCGTGCACACCTGCGCGACTACGGCGCGAACTTCATTTGTTAATGAACAGTCACTGAAGACGCGCGACTTTATCTGGACTCTGGTGTATGCTAACTGTTGTGGTAATGACATCCTCATACTTAATATCAGAGTCCGATGCGTCGGACGGACGGACATGAGGATTGCGAGATGCTAAGCTTGCTTTTAATTTGGAAGGTGCAGAGGAATAAAACACGTCCACAATGGTCAAGTTGAATTAATTTAGGCGCCTACCACACGTGCATGCTTGACTACAGATTTGCTTGCGCATGCCGGCTTGAACATTGAACGTTGTGCGCGTAGTTGGTAAAACTGTAGTACGCGCAAGCCCCGAAGTTTGTCTTGTTGTTTTTTAAACTTTCTTGAAATTCAGGCATGCCTTCGTGTAGACTTGTCTGCGCGTGTGGTTGAAAGTTCAGTGTTCATTCATTCATTGAATTATAAAAATCTCTGCTCGCTCTGTGGAAGATCAAATCGAAAGATAATTCTAACAGGAATAAAAAAAATACGCATATGAAAACTAATATTTTATTTATGCATTATCAATTTTGTCACTAGCAAACACTGGAAAAATTAAAGCAGAAGAAATAGCTCTTCATTGAGAAACATTGTTTATACGCCGACGACCTCGGCAAGAATGTGGCTTGCGCATGCATGTGGTAGATAAGTCAGTCTTACATCTTTTCATGCGAGAAGCAAGCGCTAGCAAAACTGTGTTCAAGCATGCACATGTGGTAGGTGCCTTAATATCATGACACAATCTATCAAAACGTAAACAAATCAAAAAATCATAAACTAAAGAGTTGTACAAAATAATATAAAAAAGGTTTTAAAAAAGAAGTCTAGTTATGTACACTTCAAAACACGCGTCTGACAACTTGACGCGCATGTTTCGCTTTGCCGACGCGAACATTTCGCGTCGCGGTCGCGTAGGTGTGCACGGCGCCATAAGATACATGGGCAGCGTCCGCCGCGCGGTAGACGCCACCGCTTCGCAGCCGCTTTGGTCGCGTAGGTTTGTCCTAAGCTTAAATCTTATTGCAAATTCTAATGTAAATTAAAAATATTTATTCATAAAGACTTTAATAGTCACATTGGATTGTAATATGGAAATAAATATTAACTTAATTTGAAAAAAATGAGAAATTTTAAATTACTTACTATTAAAAAAAAAAGACAGGTAGCACTCCGGGAGTGCCGGCAGAAGTGAAAGCTTGATTATTAACGTTGTGCATTATTTTTTTAACCCATTTTTATGAAAATCGATTTTTTAAATTAATCGAAACCCTTACTTTCGATTAAATTTTTAACCCATTTTTATGACAATCGATTTTTTTAATTAATCGAAACTCTTACAATTTTTTTAACCCATTTTTTATGAAAATCGTTTTTAAAAAAAAAACGTTTTTTTTTAATTTATCGAAACCCTTACAAATTGCAATCGATTCAATTTTTAACCCATTTTTTATGAAAAACGATTTTTAAAAAATCGATTTTTTTAATTAATCGAAACCCTTAGAACCGATTAAAAAATATCGACAATCGAAAAAAAACAATCGATTGTTCGATTAATCGATTTCGATGTTACAACACGACTCTCCAACCGTTTTACGGTTTTTCGATCAGCACGAGAATCTGACGCGAATTTCACAGTTTTTACCCATCCCACAAAAGTGCTCAACGCCGCTAAAGAAGTTTTCACTTCAAAAATAGCAGGTATAAGGCTCAACCACACTCTAAAATTTAATGTAAAACCCGTTACGTATAATATAGGGGGGTGCTTTGTGATCGTGTTCCAAATCCTTGTGAATAAATATCGAATCTTTATTGAGTGTGAAACGCGCTTTACACGTTCCACTTTTGGTACAGCGCCACGTTGAGTGCTGAGAGTCTTTGGTAGTATGGTGGTAGTAAAATGAAAATCCATCAATTAGTGCCAACGGCTTTCCTCTGCTGTTTTTAGTCCATTGCACTGAAAATAAAATAAAATCAAACACTTTTCTTTTGAATTGTTCCTGCTAACTTTGAGTATACATAATAAATTATTGTGGTGCTTTGTTACCGTGTTTCAAATTCTTCTTTTCTTCGTTCCTGAAACGCGCTAATCGCTATACATGTTTGTTCTCTTCTCTACTCTTAGAAGAGTTCCGTATAAAGCAGTGGCCACTTAAATATTTATGGTATTATATTAATAGAAAGTTAACACTTAAATTATAAAGGCTTTCTTTGGCTGCCCACAATACAGATGTAAATTAAGTATGTAAATTTAAAAATAATAAGCAAATATTAAATTATTTATTATATTTATCATGTTTTTTTTGTGATGTCAGTACATTTAGGGTTAGTTATTATTTTAATTAATTTTAATATAAACTCCATTATGAATGACATATGAGGATGCCTTGTGATTATGTTGTAAATTCATACGATAGAGTTTCAAATCTTCGCCCAGCGCGAAACGCGCCTTACACGTTCCCCCTTTAGTGCAGTACCATGTCATCGCCTTGAGTCCATGTTTTTTGTAGTAGCAATATGTATATCCGTTGATTATTGCCAGTTGTTTTCCTTTGCTATTTTTAATCCATTCTACTAAAATACAAAATTCTTTATAAGTCTAAAACAAGATAAGATGTAAATGATATTTTATCATTGTAATGAATAATGATAAATCATCAGTCAGTTGTAATTTAATTTGAATGAGTACGTACTATATTATGAGCGCGCGACTAAACCGTTTACAATTGAATCAACAATACATATGACAATCGAGCTTTTGGCTTCAATAATAATAAAAAGACACTTATTATTATTTTTAATACACACAACACATACATAATACTAAATAAAAACACAAAGAACAAAAGACACTAATGCATAATAACTTTACAGATTGTGATAAAGGTACTGTTGATTTTTGGCATTAAATCGAAAGCGAAATAGCTATGTCCACACTATGCGCTTTCGTCTTCAATTTTCGTCGTCTTCTTTCATTCAACTTTCGTTTTGGCGCATTCAATAATTGAATGCGTCAACGAACGCAACGCCAACATTGTCATTTTTGAAGTTTTGGATACGGTCAGTGGGCATGCGTCGCGGGCATGCCTCATGTTCGCTGTTGACTGCGCTATAACGCATGCCCTTGACGAACAGAAACAGTGGTCGGGTTGCTCTGCCAGTATTTTTTGTCAACCCTTTTCTTCATTTCATTTTAAGACGCCAACGATTGCGAAAACTCCATTCTGAAGTGTGTGAGAAATGTGTGCGGGTGTGTGATCATGCTTCAAATTCTTTCGAATGATCCTCAATTGTTCGTTCACTGAGAAGCTCGCCTTACATGATCCTCGTCTGGTGCAACGCCATATCGCACTCCGAGTACTCGTACTTCGCTTGTAAAATGTAAATCCGTCAATATAGGCCAATGGATCCAATTCGCTGCTCAATATTATGTTCTCCTTTGCCACTTTCATTTGAAATACTGGAACAATTTTTATGTTATTTGGCACAGATGTAGAGTAGACCACGTGACCAAGGAACATAGGCTAATTTTTGTGGGAAAATGTCTCCGTGAAATTCCTAATTTACGCGGGCGAAGCCGCGCAAAACATCTAGTAAGTAAATATACAGTATGAATGACAAGATATCTTTAATGGGAGTGAAATTATTATAAAAATAAACACTTTAATTAAGTATAATAAAAAAAATCAAATTTTGTATTTTTTGAAAACCTCCACCACAGAATATATTATAATAGTACTACTTATTGCATACCTCCACTAATCATGACTTCAAAAAGTACAAACTCGTAACAAAGCTCAAATATTTGTTCAAAACTCAACACATTTATTTAAAAAAAATATTTGTACTCGTAGTAGTAGTAAGTAGTATTTAACTAGTCAATGCCATCCATCGAATCTAGATCAAATAATTTTCTTAATCCATTGTACTAGAATGTATCAAATGAAATAAATAAAAATTAAGTGTAGAAATTAAAAAAAAAACACTAAAGAATAAGGTGTCTTGTAAGAACAGACTATGAGGGTGCTTTAGCAAATGAGAAGGTGCATAATATCATCACTGGGCATTTTCAAAAAAATGTGTACCCCTGGTTTTTACCTTGTCCCTTGACTTCGCTACAGATTATTTGTAAAAAATTACATACTAACATTTTGTAATTTTAATGTAGGAGGATAAACAAGTTTTCTTTTATTAAAATACATTCACGTTTGTATAAAATTTTATTTAGTATGAGATTTATAAGGGTTTTTAAGTACCGAAACCTATTAAATTCACCTGTCCCCTTCCCAGAAGTTGTAACAAAATCTTTAATAACTATTTTTTTTCTTAAAGTAAGTTACTTAAAAAACATATGTTAGATTCCTAAATACTTAATGTATCAATTGAATGTCTTGTTATTGAAAAATCTAACATAATTTAACTACAAATTAATTAAAATTATAATCATGAAAAAGCAACCCGACCGGAATGTTCGGTTTAGTGACCGTTTTTTTTAGTTTTATAAACATACTACAAAAATATTTTCGGCACTAAATGATAGCACTATATTTCATTGTACATCGAGAAACTTCAATTTGAATTTAGTAGTTAAAAATCTGCTACAAGACGCGGACGCAGGTTGGATGGTTCTTCAGGAACGGTTTATTTGTTCAGATAAGTGACCATATTTTGTAAGCATTATTATACTTTCTCCAACTGTTTCTACTGTTGACACGTTGCAAAATTAGCTTAGTATTTAGTATAAAAAATGAAATTGTGATAACTATTATCGGTTATATACAAACACTTTAAAAGTAAAAGAAAGTAATATTACGTGACTTCCGACTTGTGACTTTTCGTATGGTCACATATAATGGAACGGACAAGTCACAACAGGCGGAAAGCATAAGGCTTAGTTCACATTTTAAATAAATTATTTTTTTATTCACAGATTTTATTAAGAAAATTGGAGATTTTTAAACTGGTACGATTAACGTACAAATATATTTTTTATTACTTATGTGTTAAGGTGACGCCGCGTTAAAGTAAAAAACCGTTTTGGATATGTTTTAGATTGCTAGTTTTCTATGAAAGCCCGGCCCGGCCTTTCACAGAAAACAGCAAAAAATGGAAAGGGCGTAAGCGACAAAATAGTTTTGTCGCGTAATTTAAAAACCATAAATACATTTCATATAAGCTATGGGCAAATTAAAGTGTATGCTTGAACCAAGCCATGTACAAATTTGGAAGCTTAAATCACTCTCCTCTGTTGGAAAAATAGGAATCCTTTTTTTTTACACAGGTCTATTTGATTGATTATTCTGTGTTATAAAAGTTGACCAATCGTGTTATGCTATGGGTAAATCAAAGACAAAGACATGATAAATACTGACAATGAACTTTAATTTCTTAGCTTTAGTCATTGAAAAATTGATATCGCTACAGCCAAATTATCAAGGCGTCGCCTTTACTTAACAATAACAAATATTTAAAATTTAAGTACCTAAAAGTTTTTTTTTTTTAATTTTGATTTTATTTCCACTACTTTTCTATCAGTAAAGTTGAAAATCATTTTGTGTCGTTGATATTTGCAGATTTATAATAACTAGACATCAGATTATATGCATTCGCATACTTGCATATGCAAATGCATATAATGTCACTTTTTAGGCGATAGTGCATATTTTGGCAATTTTTCGTTGATAGTGCATATTTCGGTAGTTTAACTTCCATGGGCATTAAGATTGCAATCGGAAAATGTTGGTAGAAAATTATTATTGGCGTATAATAAATAAATAAAAAGTCTTTATTTCAAGAAATTAAAAATCCTGGATTTTATGAAATTATAAAAATTGGCGCTTTTATTAATGTAACTACCGGAAAAGTCTTCAAAAAAATAATAAATTTTAATATTAAGTGACTTTTGATTGTGCATATTTTGTGCATATTTCGACCATTTTTCGTGCATATTTGCATGGATATTTCGGCACTTTGATCGTGCATATAATCCGATGTCATTAATAACTTAGGAATTCGTAGATATGTGAACACATCTTTATGATTATGAGATGTTCGTCCCTCTAATTATTGAAGTTAAATCTATGAAATCAAAGAATTTTTTACTTTTATAAGTAGTGCAACAATAAAAATGTTTAAATAAAAGGTTTTTGTGTTATAAAAACTCCTTTAAATATGTTAAATATTACTTACTCATGTAAAAAAATGAAAAATAACCTAGTGGTTGGGTCACATAGTCACACTATGGATTAAAAATAATTGCTACTCTTGTTGATCCTTGAAATTATCTAAATTTTTTTTAATAAACAATTAAATATGCATTTCACTAGATTAAATTAACGAAGAAATCCATTTATTGCTGTATTTTTTTGTATTAAATTATATTTTACATTTAGTCGCACAACGGAATCTGTTTCGTCGAAAATTCGATTTTGTTTCAATAATATCAGAATAATATAACGTTTTCAGCGTTCTTTTTAACTTATTCCATTAGTTCAATATTTTTCCTTGTATATGACATTAAAAAAAAGGTAAATAAATGACCTTAAAAAATATAGACATATTTTTGCAAGGGTACACGTTTTTTTGAAAATGCCCCACTACATATTATAAAACAAATCCTTTTTTTTTTCCCCTCATGTCCCTTTGTTCCCTTTAATCTTTAAAACTACGTAATGGATTTTGATGCGGTTTCTTTAATAGATAGAATGATTAAAGAGGAGGATGTATAACTATAATAACATACATTAAATAGTGGAGAAATACTGTTAATTTTGGGGTTTCTAATATTGTGATGTCGTAAATAATTTCATTTTTTTCCGCTTACATTGCAAACGCAGAGATTTATCAAAATAATGTACTAAGTATTGTACACAAATTAACTCTCCTAATGATACCTAAGCCGTAAAAAATTTTGGCCGGTAGGTTTAACACCCTGTATAAAAAAAAATTGCCGATAACTTTATAGAGCAGTAATAAGACGTCATTCGGGTCGTTTTCAGTAGTTCAGGGAAAGTTTCCCTCCCTCTAGTTGACAAGCGATCTTAAAATAAAAAATTCAGTCAGTCAAACAATAACACTGACATGACAGCACATATAAAAGTTAGTCTTATTTCACGTTTTTATCACCAAGTTTTACGTAAACACCATTATGTATCACGTAAGAAGGAGCTTCATGACAATGTTCCAAATTCACACGGAGGATCTCCAACTTTTTGTTCACTGCAAAACGCGCTTTACACGGGCGTCCCCTCGTACAGCACCAAACAGAAGACAGAGCAGTCGTTCTTTGATTGTAAAATGTAAATCCACGGATGATGGCCAATTGCTTTCCTTTGCTACTTTGAATCCACTCAACTGAAATAAACCAAACTAATCATAATTCATATAATTATCTACTAGACTACAAATGTGTTTGATTGTATGTATTTTACGATTTCGCCAACTTTATATAATTAAAATAACATCAAGCTAAAAGATCGAACAAAAATTATTATAAAAACTTACTATAAATTTAGAATCATTGCTTTTGTTTATGAATTTTTAACTTATTTATTGTAAGATAAACAAATGTTAATTGCTATAATAGATTTATTCTTTTACATTCTTTCTTGTAGGCTGTACACTTTCCTGCCCAACAGAGCTGAGTTTGAATGATGCTGTAGATTAGTAAAATTTTTCCTGTAGTTCTATTTTCGCCAACTTAAAGTAAAATGCCAACAAAATTATTACTTACAAATAATAACTTTAAGAATACAAAAAAGTTTTACGTTATTTTACGTTTTTATCACCAAGTTTTATGTAAACACCATCATGTATAACGAATGAAGGAGCTTCGTGGCAATGTTCTAAATTCGAACGGATGAACTCCAACTTTTTGTTCATCGTAAAACGCGCTCTGCAAGGATATCCCTTGGTACAGCGCCATACAGAAGTTTGAGCAATGTCATTTTGACCGTAGAGGGAAAATGTAAATTTGCCGATGAGGGCCAATTGCTTTCCTTTGCTACTTTGAATCCATTCAACTGAAATAAACCAAAATAATTATATATAATTATCTACTGCTCTACAAAGATGCATGTATTTTGAATTGATTTTGATTGCATGTATTTTATGATTTCGCCATCTTTACACAACAAGAGTATTGAACATGTCTCACCAAGACATGTCCAATACTCGACGACGTGATATTTGGCTACTATATTAGATGAAAGAATGTATATAAAAATAATATCAATTGATTACCGAGTAAATGTAGCTTAAATTTAATTACCCAACGCATGGACACCGCGCGCGGGAAGATGGCGCACGCCGCGCCGCCGCGCCGCGTCAACGGCATAGTAGGTATGCCTGCTTGCCTAGCCGCGTAATTCACTTAGGGTCCATAATTCATTTATTTAAAGGGAAATTTGGTAAAAAATTAAGTACCTAATTTTATTAAGTAGATGAATCGAGTACCGAGTACTCTCCTTAAGTATTACACATGTCTCACAAATCACAAGTCATGACTTGTTATTTTAATTATACTGCATGCAGTATAATTAAAATAACATCAAGCCAAAGTATCGATCTACAATTATAAAAAAAACTTAACACAATTTTAGAATTATTGATTTTATTTGTGAGATTGTTGTAACAATATAAAAAATATTAATTGCTATAATATTATAGATTTACTTTTTTTTTCATTATTCCCTGCCCAACAGAACTGAATTTAAACGACGCAGTAGATCAGTAAAATTTTTCCTGTCTCTATCTTCGCCAACTTAAAGTTTTATACGCCCTAAATACAAAAATAATACTTGCAAATAATAACTTTAAGAATACATAAAATTTGAAATTATTTTACGATTTTATCACCAAGTTTTATGTAAACACCGTTATGTATCACGAATGAAGCAGCTTCATGACAATGTTCAAAATTCGAACGGATGAACTCCAACTTTTTGTTCATCGTAAAACGTGCTCTGCAAGGATGTCCCTTGGTACAGCGCCATACAGAAGTTTGAGCAATGTCATTTTGACTGTAGAGGGAAAATGTAAAATCGCCGATGAGGGCCAATTGCTTTCCTTTGCTGCTTTGAATCCATTCAACTGAAATAAACCAAAATAATTATATATATAAATATCAACTAGACTACAAATATGTAAGTATTTTGATTTGATTTTGATTGCATGTATTTTATGATTTCGCCAACTTTATAATAACATCAATTAAACTTTTTAATCGGGGAGAACGAGGGGACTCCTCCCTTCCCTCGTGACCACGGCCGTTGCAACACGGCCGAAACGTCGAGAAAAAATATGTACTCGTAGTAGCATTACTACTTAAATAAGTCGCGTTAAGTCCCGATTAAAAAGTTTCATTATAATGCAACGCGAAAGTTTAAAATGTTATTTTATAATAACATCAAGCCAAAAGATCGATCTAAAATTATAAAAAAACTTAACACAATATCAGAATCATTACTTTTATTTATAAATTTTTAAATTATTTGTAAGATTGTTGTAACAATATAAAAAATTATTAACTGCAATAATATTATAGATTTAGTTTCTTACATTCTTACGGTCTGTATAATACGGGAGCCCTAGAACAATTTTCTTTATTACTATCAAGCAAATTTTTGTGAGTAGCTTCATTTTCATAAGACGAATAACATTTTTGTTTACGAAAAATCTCGAAAGTGGTAGCTAACGGAGATAGAAAGGATTTCATACTTTGGATAATAATAATTGATGGTCCTAAATATTAAATATGGACTATTTTATTTGTAGGACAATGTTATACTTCAATTATATGACTATTAATCTATCAATATACAAAAAATCAGCTCGTTAGGGTTCCGTTATAGGGTACTGTAATCAACAAAACTTGGTTGACTACTGAACCCTAAAACGGAATCCTAACGAGCAGATTTTTTTGTATTGATAGGTTAATAGTTATGTAATTTAAGGGTAACATTGTCCTACAAAAAGAACAATCCATATTTTAGGACCATACCATAAAGTTAATATACGCTAGGTATATTAACTTTATGGACCATACCTTATACAGGGTGTAACAAAAACAAGTCATAATACTTTAGGGTGTGTACATGTTCATTGTAGAGAGTTCACTGTGAAAGTAGCAGCGCTGAAAGACCAAAATTTTTTTTCACTTTTGTATGGGGAAACTCGTGATGCTCGGGCCCTTGCCCATACAAAAGTGAAAAAAAATGTTCGTCTTTCAGAGCTGCTACTTTCACAGTGAACTCTCTACAAGGAACATGTACACACCCTAAAGTATTATCACTAGTTTTTGTTACACACTGTATATATGTCGCAGCCGACTGGTTTAAATAGCCGTTCAATCAAACAGCTAGCCCTTTGACTGAACAACGCCATTCAATCACACGGCTATACGTCGTTTAGCCGACTTGTTGACTACAACGTTCAACACTACAGCTAGACGACGCTTAGCCAACAGGTTTGTTTTTGTTTTGGCGGGGGGCTGCGCCCCTTTTATTTGGCGGCGGTCGCCGGCTGCTGCCGCAGCACTCTCGCTGCGCTCGCTCGGCTCCCTCTGTGTTGTGGTCTAAGTTCTAACCTAACCCAACCAAATTTTAGACTTTCTGGATTGTGTTTGTTTTTGTTTTGACGGGTGGCTGTGCCCCCCGAACCCCCCTTTCGGGGAAGGCTGCGTCCATCCATTTCATAATCCGTAATTTGTTGAAATTTTAATTCACTCGTAGGTATGTGCCTCCACAATTTTTGTCTCTTTAATAACACTTGTAACTTTTATTAACTACTTTCTTTCCGAAAAACAACCACAAACACCAACAAACACCTGCTAGTTGACGCCATATTGTAAATAAAACGCACCTAGCACCGCAGCGGTGCGCGCTGAACTACTTCAATTAGACGGCGGCTTTTGAATCAGCTGTAGTGTTGAACGTTTTGAGCGACTAAAATATTTAATCTAAAAGCTAGACGTGTGATTGAATGCCGTTGTTGAGTCAAAGGGGTCTGTTTGATTGATCTGTTTTAAACCAGTCGGCTGCGATAAAATATATACCATATTTTAGGACCATCAATTCAAAGTATGAAATCCTTTCTATTTTTGTTAGCTACCACTTTCTAGAGTTTTCGCAGATAAAAATGTTGTTCGTCTAAACAAAATGAAGCTACTCACAAAAAATTATCTTGATAATAACAAAAATAAAATGTTCTAGGGCTCCCGTACTAGTACACTTTCCTGTCCAACAGAGCTGAGTTTAAATGTCGCAGTAGATCAGTAAAAGTTTTCTTTTCTTTAGCTTCGCCACAGTAACTTAAAAGTATGATCTTATTTTACGTTTTTATCACCAAGTTTTATGTAAACACCGTTATGTATCACGAATGAAGGAGCTTCGTGGCAATGTTCTAAATTCGAACGGATGAACTCCAACTTTTTTTTCATCGTAAAACGCGCTCTGCAAGGATATCCCTTGGTACAGCGCCATACAGAAGTTTGAGCAATGTCATTTTGATTGTAGAGATAAAATGTAAATTCGCCGATGAGGGCTAATGGTTTTCCTCTACTACTTTTAATCCATTCAACTGAAAAAAAGTAATGATATAATTATTATCTACAGTAATTATAATTCTAGCTATTACAGATATTATGTTTGATTGTACTGTATTTTATGAGAATTTTATTTTGGTTTTTATCTAAAAGCAAAATAAAATTAAAAGCCAAAGCAATGAGGTTTGTATTATAAAAATAATTTGTCATAGTCTGAGAAACATTGCTTTTATTAAAAAAAAATAACTTGTTACATACATTACATCAAAAATTAATTAATTGTTTGTTATAATATGTTTATTAATTATTGTCAATCTATATTCTAAAGTACAATCCATCTTTTATTACGAAGGCAGTAGGTTTGTGATCATGCTCCAAATAGATACGAGTTAACTGCGAATCTTCAGTCAGTGTGAAACGCGCCTTACATGATCGTCCTCTGGTACAGCGCCATATTGAATTAGGGCCGGTATTACGGCAGTGATATGTAAATCCATTGATTAATGCCAGCGTCGTGCCTTTATGATTTTTGGTCCATTTTACTGAAATATTAAAATCGGAATTACATTTCTGAAATAGTAAACACTTAAAACCTGAAGCTATCTTTTTCATTCTTAAGCTAAGCTTTAACCAAACACATATTGCATTAAAAAGTGTCTTGATTAAAAAAAATACATATTATTTTTATTATTTTGTTCTAAAATACTTTTTATTTATTTCACTACATTATTTGCTTAATCTGCTGTTCTGTCCGATCCTACAGTAAACTCCGTTATGGATGACATAAGAATTTGCTTTATGATCGTGTTCCAATTTCATGCGACAGACTTCATTCCTCTCATGCATCAGTGTGAAACGCGCCTTACATGTCCTTCTTTTGGTACAGTACCATGTTGAGCTCTGAGCATTGAAGCATGTACTGTGGCAGTAATATGTATACCCATTTATTATGGCCAATGACTTGCCTTTGTTGTTTTTAGTCCATAACACTAAAACAAGACTTTATTTTAAAAATTGTGAAAAAAGTAAACCAGTATAGCTGTACAAAATACGTGCAGTATAGCCAGCATAGTCAATAATGAATGTGTTAACGATTAATAATAATATTTTTAACCCATTTAACGTCCAGTAATACTTTTGAAATAAATTCTTAAGAAATTGGATCGGTCGTTCACTTCAAAACATTTTTTTGAGACAAAAATAAGACGAAAATTCGTAAGGATACAAACATTATATTTTTCCTACATACCTTACAATTTTTTAATTAACTTTAAGTTCGGAATCCCAAATAAAAAAGCACTCAAATTAAATTTTACAGGTAAATATTATTTTGCTATGTCATTCGTAACTGTAGTAAGTATAATAACAATATACATCTAAGGTAATAAATAATAATAATATTTTTGTTATTTTCTAATTTTTCACTTCTTGTAATAAACTCTGTTATGAACAACGTAGGCAGGCGGACTGTGATTGTGATTCAAATTCTGACGGATGATTATCGAGTCATAAGTAAAGCTATTAAATAAGACCCTTTTTATATTCATAGGATATTTACATGAGGACTATTGGTCAGATTAGTGTGAAAACCCGAGAAAAACTAAAATGGCTGCCATTTTACAACCAAAAACTGAGAGATAGAAAAAATTTGAGAGCCAATTTATTGATGAAATATGCCATACATCCCGATCTTAAAGGATCGGACACCGGCGTTACGACACATTGAATATGGCGCGATTTCGACCGGAGGCACCGGTTACCCTGAAGTGATACTGTGACCGCGCGCTCTCCGCCCTCTTTATCGGAAACGGTTCACCGTATGAAAAATTTTTTTTAACAAAAGTTGTAGAGAATTTTGTATTTTATAATAAATACATATGGCAAAAACCCATAGGAAATGAAATATTTACAAAAAAAGTGCAAAAAAAACGATTTTTGTGACCTTTTGACCTTGAAATTTAACAGTTGCGCAAACCCTACCATATGTAGGTTTTGGGACAACATTTAGGGTGCCAATATACAAATATTTACAGACTTACAGCTGGGTATCTCGAATTCCGAGGTGAACTTACTATACTGATTGGACTATCTGGATGCGGATTGGTGAATCCATTTCTGCATTCAAAAAAGTACAATCAATCAATGCTTTCACCCGATTTTATTTAAAACCAAAAGTTAATAATTTTTTGTGACATAAAATAATGAAATAATCGCGCCTTACATGTCCTTTTTGGTACAGAACCATGTTGAGCTCTGAACATTAAGGCATGTACTGTGGCACTAATATGTATATCCATTTATTATGGCCAGTAGCTTGCCTTTGTTATTTTTAGCCCATACCACTAAAACATAACATTATATTAAAAAATGAAAAAAAAATAAAAAAGTAAAGCATAGATGTCCAAAATCGTGCAGTATAGCCAGCATAGTGAACAATGAATGTGTTAAAAAATAATATTATAACCGATTCAAAGTCCAGTACTACTTTTGAAATAAATTCCGAATAAATTGGATCGGTCGTTCAGTCAGAAATTTTACGTTTATGAATAAATAAAAAATTAAAACGTTTATTTCAGGCTGAATTCAGTCTATAATATGTTAGTAATTACTTATTAGTACTTACATTTTTTTATAAACTATGTTAGTACTCCGAAATGCAGTATGATTAATAAAAATATCTACGGGGCCTACCAGCAGCACTGGGCACGTAAACATGAATGTGTGCCCAACGGCGCATAATTGAACACTCTACTTTTTTGTTTATTACCCAAGAATAGTGTTGGTGCTTGTGCAAACACGGCTCATCAAAGAAGCCACTCGCTTTCGTATTACGGCTTAAAATCCGTCAGTGTGAGTTTAGTATACCTAATATACAATATTATAATTAAAATAGCAGGCGTTAAGCAAAATATATTTATTTGGTATATTTTCTCGTTTCATTTTTTTAAATGCCTAACGTGAAAATAAATTTAAGAAAAAATAAATAAACTAAATTATATTTCCATTTTTTTTTTTGGAAATGAACGGAAATGAACAATTATTAAATTGTTGTTTCTCTCGAAAATTTTTAACTTTCTTCATGTGTTTATGAATCAGAATATACGCCGGATTCCTAAATACCTAATCGCTCTCATCCGACCCCTTCGTTAGGCGAATACGAAATTGGTCCCTTGTAAAGTACATTCCGTTGCGTATAACGCCAGTCGGTTTGTGGTCATGCTCTAAACACACACCACGAACGGCCTCGGTGCTGTCATCTAGTACGAAACGCGCCTTACATGTGCCACTTTTGGTACAGTACCAATATGCACCTTGCTTATGATAATATGTAAACCCTTTATATAGCGCCAACGTTTTTCCTTTACGATTTTTAATCCACTGCACTGAAATATAAATAATTTATTTTAAGTTTTTATAAGTCAATAGCCAATAAATAAAATATCTTTTTTATAAAGCAAGAGTTTATAATAACCTATTTATTGTTTGATGCCACTGATGAAGAAAAAGTGTAGTTTATTACCGTTATTATTAAGATAACGCCAAGAAACAAGACGAAAAACCGTCAGGATACAAAAATTTACCTATGTCATACAATTTTTGATCAACTATAAGTCCCGAATCCCAAATAAAAATGCACTCAAGATAAATGTTACAGATAAATATTATTTTGCTGTTTCATCCGTAACCTAGTAAGTATAATAATAATATAATACATAGCTAGTATAATAATAATATTTTTGTTATTTTTTAATGTTTCACTTTTTGTAATAAACTCCGTCATGAACGACGTGGGCAGGCGAACTGTGGTTGTGGTTCAAATTTTGACGAATGATTATCGAGTCTTTATCCTGTGCGAATCGCGCCTTACATGCGCCACTTTTAGTACAATACCATATTAAACTTCGAGAAGTTTTCTTGTAGTTGAAATATGTAAATCCGTTGATCAGTGCTAACTGCCTTCCTTTACAATTTTTTACCCATTCGACTGAAATTAAAACAATATAATATTATTTCGTTCCTCGTAAATTCTGGATGCGGATTGGTGAATCAATTTCTGCATTTAAAAAAGTACAATCAATTTACAGCAATTACACAATTACAATCAGCTTTAACCGATTTTATTCAAAACCAAAAGTTACTTAATAGGGATGACGACAAGGTCAAAGATTAGCTGATTTTTTAAATAAAATAAAGACATAGCGATAAAATATTAGTATTTCCAAAATTTCAGCTTCCTTATGTATTTTTTTTTGTTATGAGCCTTCAAAGTTGGATAGTCAAGTTGAATCTATATATACATATAAAACTCAAAGGTGACTGACTGATTGATATAGTGATCTATCAACGCACAGCCCAAACCACTGGTCGGATCGGGCTGAAATTTGGCATGCAGGTAGATATTATGACGTAGGCATCCGCTAAGAAAGGATTTTGATAAATTCCAACCCCAAGGGGTTCAAATAGGGGATGAAAGTTTGTATATAATAATACTTCTTAACGCGAGCGAAGCCGCGGGCAAAAGCTCGTTTTTTTAATAAAACGCCTTAATTTTTGTATACCATTCGATAAGTTATGCAATTTATAAAAAAAAAATCTTATGAAACCACTTTCATAAACGCAATATTTAACATAGCTACCTAAGCGTGCCGTCACAATTAGGTAACATTTTGTATGGATATCTTGGAGAGTTTTTAAGCTATCAAAGTAATTTTTTTTACGCGATATTCCTATTTTTGAATGGCTCTTCATTTACCAACACGAAAAAAAAATTTCGTCATGCCTATTGTATGTCACATAAAATTAGTAACGTTCGTTTATAAAAAATATAGATACTCGTACTTACTATTCAGAAATAAAAGCCTCCGCAGAGTTTCTTCTGACATAAGTAAAATATTATATTAAAGGAAAGGCCTATACAATTACAGCATACGAGAAATATTATATGATACAATGTATGTTAAATCTATTTATATAAATAAAAAGAATTTTAGATTTCTCTAAAACGTGAGAACGGCCGAACCGAATGACTAAATATTATATTAAGTATATTAAGTCTTCATATATTATTAATACCTTATATCTTTAAACGAGCAATTCTTGTATATATATGTCGCAGGGAAAAGAAGATATCAGGGATATCCCGAAATCCCTAGGGATATCACGAAATCGCGGTAGATACCGAATATTCTTGTTTCTTACGTCTTCTTACTAAACAAATCTAGTGATATGTCATTTCACTAAACTAAATCTAGTGAAATGTCAGAAAAGCGGACACCGCCGAATAAAAATCGAGCTACGCATTTCTCTCGCTCGCTCTAATACCCTATCACTATCTTATGGGGGCGACTAACCCTAAATTGACGATTTTATAATTCATTTTTATATTTGAAAGTAAGCCCCGAATTGTTTCATTTTGTAGACATAGATACTACATTATATTTCTGAGAATCAGACCTAGCAAAAACACGATATCTTAAAATTTTCTCGATCACAAAGATGCATGTAATTTTCACGAATTTTTCATATATTGCCATAACCGTGCATTAAACTAAGTTAATATTTTAACACATTGTATAAAATTCTATCATTGAAGAACTGACCTAGCGGATTTTTTAAATGTTACATATTTATCGAGTTATTAGGAAAAAATAATTTTCTTTCTATTTAAATGAATCCGCGTCGTCCTTTTTCACCTGGCATATGAAAGACGGGCGTGAGTGTGAAGAGAGAAGGACGATTTTTTGCGTTAGTCGCCCTCTTAACGCGAATGGGGCATTATCAGCGTGAAGGGATCTTATTATCGGTATTGAGTTATTAATATCCTCATAATATACATTTAATAGGCTATCGAACCATGCAAGTAACATGCGCGTAAGTCTGAAAAATATTAAAAAATGTTGAAACTCGAGAGTCGTAAAAGGTGATATTTAGAAAATCGCATTCAAACTTAACGTACACGTAATAATTTAACGACTAAAATCACACGAGCCGCGCCAGCTCGAGCGACGCATTTGTTTCACTACGACTAGTGCCCGTGTAGGTATTAGAGCGAGCGAGAGAAATGCGTAGCTCGATTTTTTTTCGGCGATATCCGCTTTTCTGACATTTCACTAGATTTAGTTTAGTGAAATAACATATCACTAGATTTGTTTAGTAAGAAGACGTAAGAAACAAGAATATTCGGTATCTACCGCGATTTCGTGATATCCCTAGGGATTTCGGGATATCCCTGATATCTTCTTTTCCCTGCGACATATATAATTGGAATCTTGGAATGATTTTCATGAAATTTAGTATATAGGGGGTTTCGGGGGCGATAAATCGATCTAGCTAGGAATCATTTTTAGAAAATGTCATTTTATTCGTGTTTTATCTAATACCGAGCAAAGCTCGGTCAAATAGCTGGTTATCATAAAATCGAATAACGAAAACTACAGTCTACAACCTGCGCAGAGTTTACGCTGATTATTCCCAAACTTTGCTACAGTAATTATATTTTATAGTAGACTCCGTCTCTTATTATATATCTTGGTGGTGGATGATTGTGGTTGAAATTGGCTCTAGTGATCTCGTTGCTTTTGGTGATGCCGATCCTGGCCTGGCACTTGTTGGACCCGGCTGAGCACCAGTAGTAGTCGTTTGTACTCTGCTCCCTCATTAGCTTGTAGGAAAACCCGTTTAGAATAATCATCCTCTTTCCATTCACACAATGAGTGAAAGTCACTACAAACATAATGAAACAGTAGGTATTCAATGGCAGTTCTGATATTTAAATACAGGCTGAGCAGTGAGCACCCAGTAAACTGAAGGCATTGTCACGTTGGATGGCAATTGCTATCCGCTGTGTCAGGTGGCTCACTAGGTTATACGCAAAAAGGTTATTTATAATATTATACACTAACAGTTTGCCGGCAGGCCACCGCCTATGAGTTATCGGAAAAGATCACAGACTCACAGTTCGCCTGACAATTTGTATCGACGGTCAATGACTGCAGCCCGCCTGCCGGTCACAACGTAGCTAAAAATCAACACCATTTACGGTAAAAAACCTCAAGATGTGTCATTTTACAACATTATATGCTTTTTACATTTAATCCAGATTTTGTAAAGAAAATAACGAAACTCAATTCGTAATTTGATATTCTATTTATATAAACCAATTCACACATAATAAATTTTACACAAATCTAACATATCAGGCAGCGGGACTAGAGGGTTAATTTAAATTCAGGTACATTATTCGTAATTTTGATTTTTGTCGAAATTTAGTTATTTATTTGTTTTTTAAGTACTCGGTACTTACAGCGGCGTTAAGAGACACTCTGTATAATATCGTCAGAGACTTGTCTGATTAAATTTTGATGTAAATGCCATTTTTGATGACATACGATGGCTTCACGTGGCCGTGGTTCAGGTTGGCAGTATTGAAGCTCCCGGCCTCGTTCAGGATGAACCTGGCCTTGCACGAGCCCCAGCGCGTGCATCGCCAGATCGAGGTCTTTATGTTGAGGGACGCGCAATAGTACGTGAACCCGCCGAGCAAAGCTAGGTCCTTGCCGAATCTGTTGCGGACGAAGCGCACTGAAACAAGTTTGGAAAACTGTATATCTACCACTTAGTGAACGCAAATTAAAAAAATATATAGCCTTAGATGTTAACCTCGGCATTATGACTTATCTATTGACACCACATTTTTGTTACAATCGAACACTGTTCAGCCGCCACGAGGGCACTTAAGAAAATTAATAATATTATGTCTATAACAGAACTTACTGACGAGTGACGGTTCAATGTTCAATGTTGTTTTCTTGTAAAACAATATTAATGCCGACATGAAATGTAATATGAATCACAAAATTAATCGATATCAATTCGAATTACATACATAGACCCAAAAGCTTATATAATGAACATCGGTAATTTTTTAAAGAATTGTCTCACGTTTCATTTTAAAATACTGAATTACTGACAGATTCACAAAATAATAAAATCGCAATACTTTTATATTTTTATTAACATAATTAGTCAAAACCTTACAAAATTTGTTTCGTGTCTCTAAAGAAATAACAACTTAGTATCTTACTTATTAAGAAAAGTCAAAACAATAATTTCATTAAGTAGAAAATAGACATATAGAGTAATATTTTTGTAGGAAAATATAGAAGACATGTATAATTATTTATTTTGTTTACTCCTTGCCAGTCAATACACAAGTCACCGAATAGGGAGAAATTATTAAAATAGATAATATTTCATTCGTGCACGATTTTAACGATATTTTGTTTTCATAAGTCAACAATCGTAAATAGACATTAACAGTCCGCCTGCAGGCTTTGGTCACCAGGCTGCCTGACAGTCATTGACAGTCGATACAAAATCTATATCGTCAGGGAAACTGTGAGTCTGTGGTCTTTTCCGATTAACTGCCAGGAGACGGCCTGCCGGCGAACTGTTAATGTTTGGGGCCCTTAACACCACATAAGGGTGTTGACACACGCGCGGCAGCGTGCGGCGATGCCTCTGCCGCTGCGGCGCCGTGTTTTCGTGCACGCCTGAGAAAGACAAGGTAAGAGATGGACAAACAATTCATATAAGTACATAATATTATGCCCAAATGGCACTAACAATAAAATAGATGGAAAAACGACAGACGGCCTAGACAAGCGGCAAGCGATTATCGAAAACGCCAAGGCCAACGCCACAAAATGTATGGGATTTGACATTAGTATTAGCTAGCGTAGCGATGACTTATGTAAAATCGCATACATTTTGTTAGCGTTTGCGCTTGCCACTTGTCTACTAGGGCTGTTATATAACTATCCAATACAGGTCTTACCCGTGTACACTGTACAGACAAATAAGAATTAGAATCCCTTTCAAAATTTTCCAAAAATCTTACTCTATCCGGTGACTACGTTTTATCTTCACTTATAGTACTATTTAATGGTTATGGCAGTTATCACTTTTAACAATTTCATTGTCTAAAGTGGTGAGTGTAGCTAGACATTTCCAATTTTTTTTGATACAGCGCCATTTTGTTAACGAGTTATTCGTGTAGGCCTTAATGAACCTGTAACCTCCAATAGCTATAGCATCGTTCCCGCGGCAAGTTTTCACGAAAGCAGCTAAAAGGACATGCACAGTTTTTATTAAACCTTAGTAGGTATTATAAAAGGTTTCCCTTTTACCACACCAGATATAATAATATATTATTATCAGATTACTATTTACGTTGTTTAATTATGCTTTAAGGAAAAATAATCAATAACCATAATATATTAATATGTTATTTTTTTTATTTCTGAATAGATTTTAAGAAAATGCTTGTAGAATGGTGATACTACGGTGCCTACCACGGGTTCGGGACCACCGGCGAGAAGAACTGGCGTAAGAAACTCGCAGGGGGCCCACTTTTTACGAAAAAAAAGCGAGACAGAAAATTAATCTTTTAAAATAAAATTTACAATGCTGTAACTTAAAATTATATTATTTATTTAATTATATATTAAAATAATTTATTATGTACATTAATTAGCACATACATGGCACATAATATAAAATAAATTATACAAAAATACTGCAAAAGAATACCAGTTTACTATATCCATAAGTGGCTTAATCTTACACAACTCTATCCTCTATTTTACTAAATTCCTCATTAAATAAAAGTCGTTCTTCGCAGTACCAGGCTTCACTTGGTATAAGATCCGTCGGCAGTTTGTTAGAGCGTGGGTCTGGTATAGTTGTGCTCCCCATTCATCTCCAGCAGCAGAAGGTCAGGGTCGGTGACCAGCGTGGTGCGTGACCTTGCAGCCGGCGTGGTACCCCGAGTAGTACCACCTGCGGCATCACGCCGGGACCTTCACCTGGTGTAAGATCCGTCAGAAGTTTGGTAGAGCGTGGGTCTGGTGTGGTCATGCTCCCCCCTCATCTCCAGCAGCAGCAGGTCAGGGTCGGTGACCAGCGTGACCTTGCAGCCGGCGTGGTACCGCGAGCAGTACCACCGGCGGCACCCGTGCCGGGACCGCTTCTCGCGGTTGTACGTGAACCCGTCCAGCATCAGAGCCTGCTGACCTTGGTAGAACTGTATCATCACCCCTGTGAATTGAAATGTATGTCACTATTCCTGTACTATAAAATAATCTCAATATATTTTCACTCAACTGCTTAGGAAAATACTGTTATTTCTACTCGAAATAAGATTTGAGGTATTGTAAATAATATTAAATAAGTATAAGAAATAATAAGTTTAGGTTGAAAATATATTTTTAATGCAAAAGGTATTATTTCTTATTAGTTATTTATATGTATATACATATTTTTATTTTACGCTATTTTCGGCCTAGAATGTGTTTTTTATTATGTTTAGACTGTGAAAAACCAAGTTTTATTTTCTGTGGCGGTACCTACAATTCGCCTAACAATCCTGCATCGCGCTATCGAACTTTCGGAGAACGGCAAGATATATACCACGTCTGAAATAACGTCAGTGGGCTTCGGCCTGACCGAGCATGCTATCTCTCTCGGTCGGAAGATCTTCCTTTTCGGCCGCCACGAACTACGTTAAATTTCCATATTTTTCCATATTTTAGGGTTTTACAAAGATAAGTCCATATTTAGCAAGAAAATGTCACAATCATCCATATTCTTATAAAAATGCAAAAAAAATACGTTCCCGCCACCATAGGGCTACGTATTTCGTTCCTCTCGCGTTTTATCATCGTATTTTGTTTACAAAGAAGATTATTGAAGAAATAGAAAAAAATTGAAAATAAAGTTTCAGATGCTAAAGGTCCTGTTGCTGACATGGCTAAACAAAAACTGAAGTATGTTTCGGTCTTCGGATAAAATAAAGGATTTGAGTCTTTAACTTGTAAAAGGGTACCTACACAAAAAAAACAAAATTCTGTGCCGATTTTAGATGTTTGTCGTAAATGGTGGTCGTATGCAACCATCACGTCATGTGACGTCCAGATATTATATCATTTAGCCAATATTAAGCGGACCCATTATTTTCTATAAGAATAAAGACTTATATTCCCAAACAAATTATGCTTTCTGGCATAGCTATGCCATTATATAAATATGCTATGCTGGCTACTTGGCTAGCATAGCATATTTATACAAGGTGTAACAAAAATAAGTGATAATACTTTAGGGTGGGTATGTGTTCCTTATAGAGAGTTCACTGAGAAAGTAGAGAAAGCGCTGAAAGACCAAATTTTTTTTTCACTTTTGTATGGGGAAACTCGTGACGCTCGGGCCCTTACCCATACAAAAGTGAAAAAAGTGAAAAAATATTTCCCATGGTACTTGATTCACATTGATAGTTTAGAGAAATAAAATGATGCTTATTTAATAACCTTTCGTTTGACACCTTATGTAAGTAAATCGGTTCAGTAGATATTTAAATAATCCGCACAATAGAATCGGCCCGGCGGCCATCTTTGTGACGTCATAGCTACCCCCTCCACACACATAGGAAGTGACTAATGCACTTTTCGTGTTCAGGAAAATATGCCAAATAAATACACACTAATAATTCGTATGACGGAGATGAGTTGAACAGAAGTTTACTTTTTTGGTATTGGGGACTGTACTAATATAATATGTACATATAAGTGGCCCAATCTTACACAACTCTATCCTCTATTTTAAGCCCAATATGCTCTAGTTTCCTCGATTAAGAAAAAGTCATTCTCGGCAGTAGCACGCTTCACGTCTTGGTGTAAGATCCGTCAGCAGTTTGGTAGAGCATGGGTCTGGTGTGATTGTGCTCCCCCCTAATCTCCAGCAACAGCAGGTCAGGGTTGGTGACCAGCGTGACCTTGCAGCCGGCGTGGTACCGCGAGCAGTACCACCTGCGGCACCCATGCCGGGACCGCATCTCGCGGTTGTACGTGAACCCGTCCAGCATCAGAGCCTGCTGACCTTGGTAGAACTGTATCATCACCCCTGTAAATTGAAATGTATGTCACTATGCCTGTACTATAAAATAATCTCAATATATTTTCAATCAACTGCTCATAGGCCTGGAGATACTGACACAAAATTCTTGGTCCTTTGTGCCAGTATGGCGGTTCTACAGGGGTATAATTACGTCAAGGCAAAAAGGAGAATGATGGTCATAGCGCTCGCACCGACAGCCCAAACGCGTGTGCGTTAATCGAACGTGTCGGATAAATAACGAGTGTCGAACGATTTGTTCCATAAAAATGCTTGTATTTTCAGATAGTCGAGAAAAAAAAATAGGCGAAAGCGTAATGCCATACTTGTCGGGTGCGGCTTATAGCCCGCCAAACCGACGCGAATACGTTAATTTTAATAAAAAAAATTGAACCATTTGTACCAGGCTCATTTTTGCATAACTAATTTTTTCGACAGGTCCCAATGGCCGTCATACCACTGCAAAGGTGTAATTTTTTTTTTCGCCAAACGATTTGTAACAGTATGGCATTTAAATTTTTGGAAAGTATTTGACAAAATATGACCGTTATTATTTTTCCCACACATAGTAGGGGGAAAAAGTGCTGCCATACATGAAGTACTTATTTATTTGACACGTTTTAAAAATACGTAAAAATAAATAAGTAAGCAAAAGCATAATGCCATACTGCATTACGCTTTTGCCTACTTATTTTTTTGTGACTATCTGAAAATACAAGCATTTTTATGGAACAAATCGTTCGACACTCGTTATTTATCCGATACGTTCGATTAACGCCCACGCGTTTGGGCTGTCGGTGCGAGCGCTATGACCATCATTTTCCTTTTTGCCTTTACCTAATTATACCCCTGTAGAACCGCCATACTGGTACAAATGACCAAGAATTTTGTGTCAGTATCTCCAGGCCTATTAGGAAAATACTGTTATTTCTACTCGAAATAAGATTTGAGGTATTGTAAATAATATTAAATAAGTATAAGAAATAATAAGTTTAGGTTGAAAATATTTTTTTAATGCAAAAGGTAATGCAAAACGTAGATCCAAGAAGACATACTGTTATTACTTATTAGTTATTAGGTACATATTACTCACTTTAAGCTCTACTTACTATCAATGCTTTGTAAAATGTATAATTGTATACCCCAATTTTACAAATTTAAGGGTGGGTTGCATCAGAGGCGTGGTTAAAGTTAAAGTTATGGTTATAGTTAAGGCTAACTTAGCTTTAACTTTAACTTTAACCTTAACTTTGACCACAGAAATTGACAGATGTCTGTTGTGCTTATTTTAAGGCTACAGGTAATGGGATTGAGAGTATAAAAAATCGGCCAAGTGCGGGTCGGACTCGCGCGCGAAGGGTTCCGTACCATTATAGAGCAAAATCAGGCCAAAAATTGTGTTTTTGTATGGGAGCCCCCCCTTAATTTTTAACCCCCGAAAAAAAAGAGGGGTGTTATAAGTTTGATGTGTCTGTCTGTTTGTCTGTGTGTGTATCTGTCCGTGGCCTCGTAGCATCCAAACGGGTGGACCGATTTTGATCTAGTTTTTTTTTGTTTGACAGCTGATATGATCGAGAGTGTTCTTAGCTATAATTCATCATCATCAGCCTGCTCAGTGCTGGACAATCATATCCAACTGCTCGCCAACTTAGAGCAGAGGTTTCGTGTTTGGGCTCATTTTAATTGCGACAACTAGTAAGAAGTAGATAGGCAGTAAATATTTATATGCTGCTGCTGCAGCATCACTTGGATTCTATAGGAATCGATGGTAATCATGAGAATATGATTCTCTTGATAGGCATTATTCTATTGTATAACCAATACAAGTTTAAAAAGTATGAAATAAAATTAAATTAAGAAATTAAAAATACCCCCCGCCAAACAACTTTAAAAACTAATGAAATAATATTTACTGCCTTTAAGTTCAAATAATTCCTAACTTGTGTAAAGTAATATTTTAGTCCATAATTGTAGTCAAGGTGTGTCGGGAGACCGCTAATGTAGATGTTTGATTTCACATACATAACATTATAGTTTAAGGATCAGCGGGGCTAAAATGGTCATATTTAGTAATTCCTCTCAATCAATTCAGCAAATGAATTGTCAAAACTGTCAAACTGACAAATGTCAAATCAGTACAAAAATACAGAAATGAATTGCAAGCAGAGTTGCATTATGCGATTTTAGAAAAATGAATCATATTATGATTCATGTCATGATTCTTCAAAGCGACCATTTTAGCCCCGCAGTTCACAGCGAACCGAATCAGCGAGCGAAAGAATCGAGATAATCAGGGACTTGGCGGTTGTAGGTTGTAGTTTACTTGGCGGTCCCCCGACACACCGTGACAACAATTATGGACTAAAATATTACTTTACACAAGTTAGGAATTATTTGAACTTGAAGGCAGTAAATATTATTTCATTAGTATTTAAAGTTGTTTGGCGGGTTTTTTTTTAATTTCTTAATTTAATTTAATTTATTTTATTTTAATATTATTATTAAAAATTAAAGTACACATATAGGTACTTAACTAAGGACTTTGAGAAAAAATCAAGTACCTACCTGTTGCCAATATTAAAATAGAGCAAAAAAGCCAAAAAAATCACATTTGTTGTATGGGAGCCCCCCTTAAATATTAATTTTATTTCGTTTTTAGTATTTGTTGTTAAAGCGGCAATAGATATACATAATCTTTGTTCTTGAGTTACAACCTGGAGACAGACAGACAGACGGACAGACGGACAGACAACGAAGTCTTAGTAATAGGGTCCCGTTTTTATCCTTTGGGTACGGGACCCTAAAAATTGAATGATCCGTAAAAATCGACAGGAAAAATATAACACTGTGAAACTTAGTAAATTTTTACGAAAAAATGTAGATATAAGTATGAGCGGTTATGGTTAAATATGGCGTCGGAAGATTTGATATTTTGCGCTGTAGTTATAGTTAAAGTTACAGTTATATGACGTATTTAAAGTAAGTTGGTGCTAAATTAACGCAAAGTTGCTAATGTTGGCTTTATATTACGTGAGATATCATTTTGTAGTTAGATATAATGCTAAGTACTCACATACGGTTTTGCTCGATAGTTTTACTCCGAATCGAGGGAAATGACATATTTGACATATTTAATTCCATCGAGCCGGCTCGAAGCGAGCCTTCGAGCTGTCAGTTTTGGCGGCCCACACGGTGGGTATTGCTCGATTCGCAGTAAAACTATCGAGCAAAACCGTATGTCAGTACTTAGCATTAATGATATCTCACGTAATATAAAGCCAACATTACACGCAATCTGATTCTACAAAATCAGTCGCTTGACGTTTTTTTGATAACTATAATAATAAATAGACGCCATGAGATGAGAGCCAAAGAGACGGCCATGCTGACAGTTTCGCAATTATGTTGGCAATTACAATATCATGGCCCAAATGAAGAAGGTCGAAAAGAAGATCTAATATATTGTCCGTTAGGCAAACGCTTGATATGTGGTTTGGGATGCGTATGCTCCCCGTGCATCTCCAGCAGCATCAGCCCGAGGTTGGTGTGTACGGAGACCTTGCAGCCGGCGTGGTACTGCGAGCAGTACCAACGGTGACCCTTCTTCGTGCAACTTTGACGGTTGAACAGGAAACCGTCGAGCAACAGAGCCCGCTGACCGTTGTGGAACTGGATCAGTACACCTGTAAAATGGAAAGTCTGTGAAGGTACGAGCTTCATATTTCTACTAAATGTTGCCCACAAGTCACAACTACGTTGCTCAGAAACTCGTTTATTATAAGTTATAATAAATAACTACTTATTAGTAATAAGTTATTACATAGGTTAGTGTACATACCTACGTACCTCTATGTAGGTATAAAGGTTCGATTAGATTTTAATATGAATTTAAAAAGTCGTAAAATATAAATCAATTCATTTTTATTCGTAAATATTTGCATGTAATTTTATGTTGCAAAAGATCCTAATATCAGTTATATAAAAAAAACTTAAAATAACGATTAACATATTATAATAGTACATGATTTTGTCCGAAAAACCTTGCAGGGTTCATCTGGGTTTTATTTAGTTTATAAATGTATAATTTCAACACTCTATTTTCTAAACACAATTTTAATTTATGAAAAACAATCGACAGTCAACAAAAGTAATACATGCCATTGCATTTCTTTTAATCGCAGTTAATCTTAACATACGTACGAGTATATTTATTATAATGTAGAAACTGTACAAACATTTTAATCTGTAGCATTATAGCTATTCAAACTATTTACAATTCAGAATGAACTTAAGCGAATGAGCCGGTTCAGACGATTCTTATGTAATCTTAAAGTGTACTTATAAAGTCGACATCTTTTGGATATTCCGTTCTACATGTGATGAAAAACCGTCCTTTCGAGGATTTGTGTAGCGTCGGTGGAGGATGGTCGTGCACCCCACTGCAGCTGATGACTCGAGTCTCCTCCGTTGTGCGGATCCTGATCTTGCAGCCCTTGGCGTAATTGCAGCAGTACCAAGCCACCTGGTCCCTCAGACTCTTCAGCGGCTTGGCTCTGTTGTACACGTACCCTTGGAACAAAAACGCCTGACCCCCGCACCGTGTAGTGATTAATTCTCCTGGAATAATAAAAAAATATTTAAGCATTTGCTCTTCCGAACTTCTGTGTAATTTTTACTCTTCCTATGTTTCTCTAAAAGAAACAGAAAATTTGATACTTGGCAGACTTTTTTTATGGATAGATTAAAAGTTATATTATATTTTCCGTTTTTTAGCAAGGAATTTGTTAAAAATAAATAAGGTTATGTTTTTTTAATAAACATATCAAAAATTTTAATAAACCAGTTTTTTTATCACATTTTTTTATAACAGATTTTTTCATAATTTACATGTGATTGTGGTACCCCATTTCCTTTACAATGAGGTCATCCATCGTAGTAATGGAGACTTTACACCCGTAGGTCCGCCTGGAGCACCGCCATCTTGTTTTCAATCCTACCTCGTAGTCCTTCAAATACCTGTTCCCACCGAACTCAATAACCGGCTGACCACGAAGAGACGTTGAAAACGTTGCAACTAAAATTTAAAACAAATTCTTAAAGCTAACTTAGATTAAATTCTATTTGAATTAAAGCATCATAAAACACAGATAAGTAATGCTTGATTTTATAATTACGAAATAGAATTTGATATTTGAAATCAAAAACAAAGATACTTGATATTCCTTAAAATTAAAATATTATGTAATTAAGTATAATATCAAGATTTCATATTAAAGCAGCTAAGTACCGTATGTTCTTTTCGTACCAGTTCGGTATATTAACAAACATTTTTTTTTTCACTTTATTTTGTTAATTAAATAATTCGAATTGCTTGTGTGTAGGTCTTAATTTTCTTGAGAAAGAGGCCACTGACAGACTGGGTTACAATATAAAAAATGAAACAGAAAAATAATAAAAATATTTTTCTTTCATAAATTACATCTATTGTAGACATAGAATTTTAGTCGTGTAGATCGATTCAAATATTATATTATATAAATCATTAAAATTTTCATAAAATCGACGAACTTTTAGACGTGGTGATTATGCGTCCTTGACGTAATATTCACCGTCAAAGTCACGGTACAACGGAGTAGGGGCGTGAGATATGTGTCACACAAGAGGTCATCGTCCTTGATAAGGGATCTGGCCTTGCTCCCCTTCTTCTCATCTGAGCAATACCGGCTGAGCCTGCTTGCAAGGAGGGGTGGTGATAGTAGTAAGTGTAGTTGTTTATTGTGGCAACTTGCCTTTTCGCGATCTGTGTTATAACTAATTTTGAAATAATTTGTTTTGTTCAATCGTTAAGCCTATACGCATTGGGCCAACGTATGGAGCCAGTGCATAGGGCCAACATGTAGTGGCCTATAAATCTATTATTTGGGAGCGACATACCGTACTGTTGTAACGTCTAAACGTTGGCCCAATAAGCTGGCTCTATGTTTCGGTCCTATATGTGGGAATGAATAATGCTTTGTAATTAAAAACATTTTTTGTCACACGTTAGAAACTATAAACGAATGGTAGGATCTTCAACAATTTAATGACAGGAAAATTAAAAAACTTTTAAATATATTTAATTTTTATTAACATCATAATACAATTTTTATCTACTTACTACTGGACGTATTGTATAAATTCTCAATTTCCAAAATTAATTTTATTGCTAACAGATTTTCTGCTAACAGTAACAAACATTCATAAAACTGTCGTAATATAACCTATATTTATTTAAAAAGGTTAAGTATATATTAAATAACTTTGAACTTTACTCAATACAAGTACATATTCTGCAATTACCTATAGCCTACCGATTTTTTCTTTCTGAACCGTTTAGCTTAATCTTTTCTTTTAGTTACACTGTAATATAAAGGGTGCAGGCTGGATCGATCCAAGGTAGAAGCGTGTAGTCCGTGTACTGTCGTCCTTTTAGCTTGTATACGGCGCGCGGCGGAGGAAAACATTGTGAGAAAAACCACAAGGTTATTGCTTCGCACAAGTTCTATACTTATGATACTTGCCGTTTTCATCCCGGTACACCTCTGGTGGAGCGTGATTGTGGGTCCCTTTCGCGTATATCACTCTGTCCTTGTCCAGCAGAACCGTGGTCTTGCAGCCCCGGTAGTAGAGGGAGCAGTGCCACATGCTGCCCGCAGACGTGGCATGATGGAAGCTGTACGTATACTTATTCACCAGGGCCACCTTCTTCTTTCCCAAGAAAATAATATTAGCATCTGAAATCAAATAACCAAAAAAATTAAAAGTAAATAAAAATAAATTTTATATTTTGTTAGTTTCACTAAAGCTCGACAACGGCTTTAGCGAAGGTTTTAGGGAAGCTTTGTACGAGAAATATACAGTAACACGAAGTTCACCAAAGAATAAACCAATTTAATTAATTACCATAATAAAGAATTCCATTGGTTATCTCATATCTGTTTGCTAAAGTCTGTGATAACGGCCGAAACTATCCCGTTGAAACTTTTGCGGTTCATGACTGTGTTGGCCCCTCATACGCAGCACGCGTTGGTCCTGGATTAAAACTGTGGCCTTGCAGCCCCTTTTGTAGCTGGAACAGCGGTAGCAAACCCCGACTTTGGTCTTGTAGAACTGGGCGAATGCGTATTTGTTTACGATTGCAATCCTACCATTTCCTACGGTTATGTATTTGACTCCTGTGAAATAAGATTTTTAAAATTTAAAAGCGGTAACTCTAACTAAAGGAAACCATATGAAACAGATCATTCTCCAAAGTCGGATTATTACCCATCAGTTGAGGAGCTACAATGGAACAAACATAGAATGCCCAGATCGTGGTTGCACTAGCTCATACGTTTTGTAATTAAATACAAAAATAAGTTAAAACTAGGAACTAGACGAGGAGAAAAGCAATATAGTATATTGAGGATTGCACACACGGGCCACACGCGTTTTGTGGTGACCTGTGGTCACTACTTTATGCATATAATTTAAAACATTTTTAACTCAGACAAGGTTATCGAAAAACCAATTGTGTCAAACAATATTTATTAATTGTGCTTAAAAATAAATAAAGTGTATCTCATTGTAAATAATAATGTAATCGTGTATTTGATTATACAATATTTAACATGAATAAATTACTAAGTCATATAACACTCTTACAATTATCCAAGGTAAACCATAATAACTTCTTCAAAAAGCTTTGATTCAAAAGTGATTTTTGGTAACGCTTCAAAAAGAACATCTAAACATTAAACACACATTAACAGGTAATTCTAAAAGAGAGATAAAAGGTGTGTCAGTGTTAGTAGCCACATTAATTACAAAAATATAACTCTTTGGGCCTGTCTCACAATCCTCGATAAGTGTAAAGGTAGCCTTTCGAAGCGAGCGTCCATTGCGTCAGTGACCGGCGACTGTGCCGCCGCATCGGAGTGAGGGTCGGGACCACAGAAATAAATCAAGATAGAACGGCGACGCGCGTCCGTTGCTAAGGAATCGCTCGTGTCAATTTTTGCTTTGCTTTTAGTTAAAAACAAATAACTTACCCATGTCAAGAAATACCTCCTTTTGACCGATTCACTTTCGTACTTCTATTTTTACAATTAGACACTGCATAATGAGGCATTTTTGCACAACCGCTCCGGTGTAATCAAGTCGAGACGTACGCGCTGACTGAATCAACGTTCAATGAATCTTGCACGACAGAGCAAGATTGAAACACGCGTACTCCACCCGCTTAGCCATTCTATCTTGACTTATTTCTGTGGCCGGGACACATAAACACGATACGACGCTGTGTCGTACCACGATACGGCGTCATTTCAAGACGGCACGACGTCGCGTCGTAGAAACTCACGATGCGTGTTATTCAAAATTCAAAGAAATTAACTGCGACAATTCACCCTGCATTGTATCGACGGCGTCGTGCCGTGTATCGTGGCACGTTACGATGTGGCGACGTAGTTTTTTACAATGCTCGTCGTAGATTCCCACGACGCGACGTCGCATCGTGGTACGACACGACGTCGTATCGTGTTTATATTATGTCCCGGCCCTCAACTGATAGATGTTCTAACTTCTGTGTAGATGTTACATACATAATTCTAGGGAACGTCATCCAAGTCTATAGCGTCAGTGACGTCACAGACGCCGCGTAAGGGTCAATTCAGGCGATGTATTTCTAAATCTATATTGAATTGACGTCTCACGCCATTGAAGTCTGTCAATTCAATACAAATTTAGAAATGCACCTACGCACCGTCTGTGGCGTCACTGACGCTATAGATGCTTGGAAAGACTACCTTTAGGTAGCTATTTTGCCAGTTTTGTCTTTCGCATTATGTCGATGTAGGATGATGATGAAGTAACGATCAATTTTTTGGTAAATTTTTCCGACATCATACCTTAAACAGGCCCTTACTATCTGGAATGTAATTACTAGTCCACTACAAACATAGATATTATGTTATTATAAAGAATTCAATTCACAAACACTAAAACAGATTATTATTATATTATTACTTATTCTAGTTAATATTACTTAGTTGTAGTGTTAAACTATTGGAATATTGTTATCATGAGCTAGAAAATAACTGATTTCGTTAACGAAATAGTAACTTCAGTATGTCACATTTTGCTGTTATTTTCATTTCAACAACCAATCCTTTTATGCATAACCATTATACTAATATGAATCGTATTATTATAACAAGCGAGAGAAAAGACTAACCTTAACGTCTAGAACAAAGAAAAATCTACTTCAAGCAATTCTAATATGCTACATAATGCTACATAATTATATTATTCTTAAACTTATAAATATTATTATAAAAAAATTCTTAGTATCACTTACGATAAGGCCACAATATAGTTTTATGAAGTACGTAAAGTAAATTACGAAGAACGCTACGAAATAAAAAATTACAGTCGTGATTGTTGAGAAAATAATATTGCAGCAAATAAATTGTAAGTCATATCTAAAAGCATTGTTTAACAGTGCCTCAAAATATTTTTTGGCATACATTAACTTATCAATCCCTAAGCGGCACCCGGCTGTCGCATAACAATTGGAAATCTATTTTGTCTGCGATTCCCACGATCGAGGTAAGAAGTAATGATTTGATGAGTAAGGGTACCGGTTGGAAGCAGACGACATGAAACATAAGCAGCCCATGTGTCGCAGTAGCATTACTAAGTAGTTTCTATCAGTGTGTACGAAATTTTCTCCGTAGGTAGCGACATGAAGTTCTCATAGTGATAGAAACCAGACGTGTCGCTGCAACACGTCGTCTGCTGCTGTCGTGTGCGGTCGGGTTCCAAACAGTACCTGAATAGTTCTTGTTGTTCTCACTTACCGATTTAAGAATTCACTTCACCTTGAGACTTACTGCAGTAGGTATGACTTTTGTGTCGGGACCGACTAAATAACCAGAGAGCCAATAAATAATCCAACAATTCACTCCGGTGTCACATATAATAATTAGAATTTTGTGTAACTTAATAATATTATCAATTATATAAAAAATGCACTAAATGATCAAATAATTTTCATCTAACGACATGGTAATAAACAAGTAACTTGTATACAACTACAGTTTCTTAATGGAATATATTTGCTCATGAAATATGCAATACTTCGTTTGACCAATTTAGATCTACAACGTAAGCCCAGTCGTCCATCCAACAGTCTACCAAAAAACGAGGTGAATGTGTGGCGTTGAAATTACAATTATAGTGGCCCATATTTTCTTTTGTGAATCAAAACAAAACAAAACGGAGTATAGTAAAAACATTGTAAATACAACTCTTCCCAGTGATGTCACACTACGCATGCGAGTGTATGCCGCTGGTGGACACGACCATGCCGTCGATGGTGACAGCGGCGGCCTTACACTTGAGCTTGTGCTTCTTGGCGCAGGTCCACCTGATGCGGTTGCCGGCAAGCGAGCGCGAGTGCCGGAAGAACTTGTGACCGCCTATGAAAATATTCGTCGACTCCTTGTAGAAGCGAGCACGCATCAGAGCGTGGACCAGTTCTGGAAGGAAATTAAAAACTGTAAAACTGCAACAAATTAATAATAGTAGGTAAAATAGGGCCAACGAGACCATCATGTAAAATGCTTTCAACCGCACCTGTGAATTGAAGTCTATTAACTTTTTGAAAATACAGTACATAATAATTATGTTAATAAGGGAATAAATAAAAATTGTTTTTTTTTTAATATTTTAATCAAATGTTAGAGCATTTTGGAATTTTATAACTTTAGCAATTAAAAAGATAAGTTTCATAACTACCTAATGATGTGATACTGATTACTGCGTAATGCGGACTAACTACTAACGTATCACATGACACAATATGTGTATTGGCATGAAAATTTTCAGTTGTGCTTCAGTATACATAGCACTGTTTACGATTAAAAACATCACTTAAGAAACACTTCGAGAATAATTAACAAAATATACTTGAGGGTACACGTATATACCTATGGGTTATCGATTTACAATTGGTGCGTTTTTTGATGCTGTTTACTCGTTCTGAAATAATTTAAATTAGGTGGGTCGAGGTTGTGGTTTTCCTCCAGGAATCGGAGCATCCCCTTCTTATTCGTACGGGCCTTGCACCTAAAACTTTTCTTCTTCGTACAGTACCAAAACATTGGTTTGTACTCCGAGAACGTTTACACGTTCTCGGAGTGACCAAATTTAAGAGTATGCTCAAGATTAACGGTTACCCGTTAATCTTGAGCATACTCTTAAATTTGGTCGGTATACGTTCAACTGAAATCAATGTTTGACACATATATATATACATAGCTAATCGGCTCTAACTGTGGACATCCACACTATGCACTTTCATCTTCAATTTTCGTCATCATCTTTCATTCAACGTATGTTTTGGCGCATTCAATAATTGAATGCGTCAACGAACGCAACGCCAACATTTGTAATTTTTGTTCAGTTGTAGCGTCTGTCAGCTTATTGTAACATGTGTGACGAGAACATTTTACTGGGTGGAATATGTGCGGCTCATTTGGTCATAAGAAATTCCAGAAAAAAAGAACAAATCGAATGTTTTGGATACGGTCAGAGCACATGCGTCACGGGCATGCCTCACGTGCGCTGTTGACTGCGTTATAACGCATGTCCTTGATGAACAAAAAAGGCACAGTGTGGATATCCACACTGTGCCTTTTTTGTTCTAGCTATTCCAGCTATTTATGTTTTCGGTGTTATATTGAATCAGCAATCTATATTATGTTAATATGTAAAAAATATCTACAAACTATCTATAAATCAATATATAAACGTGTTTTAAATTTTAATCCATTCCTGTGACAAAAAATATTTCATCGAAGAGGTTTATGGAAGTTAGGAAACTCCTATCTGGTATTCGAGTAAACAATGAAATAAAATTTTAGGAAATGTTTGTTCCACGTCTTTTATTTAGTCAATTGGACGATTCAAAACTCAGAAATTAAAAACTTGCTTCTAAGGCATCCATTACACGTTCATGCAAGCGACAGTCGATTCCGTCAATCATGAATAATTATGTTTGACTGATGGTGACTGATGTACTGACGAATGGTATTAGGCGGTTATCCATCAGTTACAGCCATGACTGTGGTAAAACTAACAGCAAAAACTACCGTGTAATGGATGCCTACGTGCTTATCACTGACTGAGATATTCTATGGCACCGCATGGGTTTGCACTCTGCAAGATCAGGGTTTTTCGGACGTAACGGGTGATTGAGTCTTGGTCAGTAACGCTTTAATTAGCCAAGCTTGTTTTCTCCGCTGATACCGCTCTCTGTCCTGTCTACGCCTCTCTTCTCTAGCTGCTGCATCTAGCTTTGCTCGAGCTCGACGAATACTCAACTTCTTTTGTTCTCGTCGCCTCTTTTTCTTCTCCTCGTCGGTCAACTTGACCCGAAACATGCTAGAAATAAATTTTATACCTGAAATAAAGTTACGAATTAGTGACAATCCTTACCACATACTCGTTTGAATTGGACAAGATTTTATGGGTTTGGATAAATAAAGAAAATGTAACATAATATATGACTAAATAAAAAATCTTACCCCTATCAGAAACTCGAATAAAGTTTATTGCAATAAAACATTGTGTTAATCAAATTCGTACACATTCACCAAAAATAGAGAAACAGTTAACAACACAAGTATTTAAAGAAAACGATTTAGCATTTAATGTCTGCAAAAAATATAAATCTTAATTTAATCCTAATCCAGTCCTATGCTCTTTTGGACGGATAATTTACCTCTCGTGGTGATTCAATTCTATGTTTTAGGTTCACCATGATAGTGGCAGTTGGAGAAGCGGACTATTCGACCTCTCATTGTCCACACCCGACTCTTGCACCCCTGGTTGCGCCTGGTGCACCTCCAGTTCTCCCTGGTCCCATAAGATTTCTGCAGATTATACCGATTGTTGCCTATAATTAGAACTCGGTTACCGTGTACTGTAGTCGCTACGTGGAAATTTACTGAAAAGATGTAACAATGAAATGACTGACCGTTTTTATGATTTAGACAATAATTTAATACAAAAGAACTCTAAAATTACAAAATTGATAACTTATAAATAATTAAGTATCTAAATAAGATTAAATTTATCAAACACAGTTAATGGTATCGGAAAAAGTGTTGTACACAAATCAGGTACAAAGCCAGAGCCGGTGTATCAAAACTTTTAGATCTTTCGGAAAAAACGTATTAATTAATAGAATTATACAAATATGATAAGGAAGTAATAAAATGTAAAGACGATCGCTTAGCACGCTGGTGATCTATTTTATAATAAAATTATTTGAATATAATAAATATTTTTATAACTTTGGCTTACTTCTCCTTTGCTTATACGAGTATTTATGTACTTTCAAATACTGTGAACCTCTAAACGTAATTCTGGCTATGACTAAAACAATTTTTTTGAATAAAAATGAAAATATTCCATATTATTTTATTATTTACAAGTGATTCAGGGATATGATTGACAATATCCTAAGTACAAATCGGCTAGAAGCCAATTTAATATTTATGATAGAATTGCACTTTTGAAATTTACAGGTTAGTGCACATTAGGTAAATTCTGCAATAACGAGATAAAAATCTATTAAAGAGGTACAAATGATCCAAAACACGGTTGCCTAGCCCAACTTAACCAGTTAAATTAAAAATGCGTATGAGAATTCAGGAGCCGTACAACTTTGTTATCGAACGTAATGACTCTACACCTGCAACCAACATTCCTCTTTGTGCATCGCCAGTTTATTTTTGATCCTCTCATTCCCTGCTTGTTGAACCTCTCTCCTCCCAATATTAGCACTTTGCCGCCCCCTTTGTTCGTGACAAAGAAATATTCTGAAAAAATAAAATTAACAAATGCTGGTTAATAGGAATTTCAATCACATTTTCAAGTGAACAACTGGCGATAACTGTAATAGTAATAGAAACTCAAGCTAGATGTCTACCATTTTTATATACAATATATTTAACATTACTGGTTCAGTATTATATTATTATTAATTTCTGAGAAGTGACAAACTACCAAAATAAAATTTAGTTCACAAACTGGATATTGTATCTTCACGTAATACCTACAATAATTGAATATAGCATTCAGTAGGAATATTGGGTCGTCAGAACTAGGTATGGTTATGTTGATGCTGATAAGAGACGATGACGTCTCGGCAGATCCAGATTCTGCTCCGGCAGCCGTGGTTCTTCTGGGTGCACCGCCAGAGGGATTTTTCGCCCACCTGGTTCTGCATATTAAACCTGTGACCATCCACTACCAAGGCTCGGGTTCCGAACTTGCTCACAGTGAATGAAGCTGGTGAAAATGAAAAACTTACGTTATATAATTTCATAAATTACAGATAAGTACTTGACCATCATACCACAATTATTATAAAATTAAAGTGTCTTTATGTGTTTGTCTGTATGTTTTAATACATATTTCGGCCTAAATCGTTAAACTGGTTTTTATCATTTGTCTTTCTTGTCTCACTGAATGAGACAAGAAAGACAAATGACAGTTTTTGTCACGGAAAAGTGCGATTCTTAAGATAAAAGAATTTCAGTCACTGTAGCATTTTCAACATCTAGTAAATAATAAACCACATAAAATCAATAATATTTATATTGCTTAAAATTATAACTTTCCTAAATTCCTAATTTACGCGGGCGAAGCCGCGCGGGACATCTAGTCAAGTATAATTTCCATTCAATCTTATTATTCCTCTTACAATTCTTTCAAGGACTTGACTCTTACACATAATATTACAAATTTCAAGATCATAATATAATATTTTAAAGAGACTTGACAGATAATAATATTTATACTGTACTCGGCGAAACGAGGCGGTAGTGGTCATTGACAATAAAATCAACAAATGTTATTTAATAGGAATTTGAACCACATTTTCAAGTGAACAACTAGCGGTAACTCTAATAGTAATAGAAACTCAAGCTAGATGTCTACCATTTTTATATACAATATATTTAACATTACTTGTTCAGTATTATATTGTTATTATTAATTTCTGAGAAGTGACAAACTACCAAAATAAAATTTGGTTCACAAACTGGATATTGTATCTTCACGCAATACCTACAATAATTGAATATAGCATTCAGTAGGAATATTGGGTCGTTAGAACTAGGAATGGTTATGTTGATTCTGATAAGAGACGATGACGTCTCGGCAGATCCAGATTCTGCTCCGGCAGCCGTGGTTCCTCTGGGTGCACCGCCAGAGGGACTTTTCACCCACCCGGTTCTGCATGTTGAACCTGTGACCGTCCACTACTAAGGCTCGGGTTCCGAACTTGCTCACAGTGTATGAAGCTGCTGAGAATGAAAAACTTACGTTATACAATTTCATAAATTACAGATACTCGTAAGTACTTGACCATCATACCACAAAATATGTAAAATTAAAGTGTCTTTATATTGTGTTTGTCTGTATGTTTTATTACACCTTCTGGCTTAAATCGTTAAACTGGTTCTTATAAAATTTTATTTAGATCTCTAAACAAAATTTTCTTGTCTCACTTAAGGGGGCGACTAACCCAAAATTTTAGATTTTATAATTCATTTTTATATAAAATAAGCCCCAAATTGTTTCATTTTCTAAACAAATATATTACATTATATTTCCAAAAATCCGATCTGAGCAAAAACACGATATCTTAAAATTTTCTCGACAGAAGAAAATCACAAAGATGCATATAATTTTCACGAATTTTTCATTTATTGCCATAACCGTGCATTGAACTAAGTTAATATTTTAACACATTATTCAAAATTCTATCATTGAGAAACCGACCTGGCGGATTTTTGAAATGTTGTGTATTTATCGAGTTATTAAGAAAAAATTAATTTGGCGATGAATCTGCTTCGTCCTTCGCTTTTCACCTGGCATATGAAAGACGGGCGTGAGTGTGAAGCGAAGGACGATGTTTAATGTTTTGGGTTAATCGCCCTCTTAATTAGACAAGACAGGCAAATTATAGTTTTTGTCACGGAAAAGTGTGAATCTTAAAATAAAAGAATTTCAGCGCACTGTAGCATAATTGGCAACATCTAGTAAATAATAAACCATATAAAATTAATAATATTTATCAATATAAATATTATTAATTTTAAATGGTTATTATTCCTTATTAAATTATTCCTTTCAAATTCAATTATTTAAAAGTGGTAGACACCAGTAGTACCGACATTCAGAAAACATTTGAAAAAAAAATCTGAATAATTTTTTTTGACTTTGAATTTATCACACAAACCAAAAATTACTTATTATACATACTTATACGACGAGAAAGAAACTACGGCTAAAATAACAATTACTGTTTTCACGAGTCACTGTTTTAAAATGAATAGGTTATGTGGTGTATCAAGTATAATTTCCATTAAATCTTATTATTCCTCTTACAATTCTTTCAAGGAAGGAGGAGAAGGAGGAACAAATTTCAAGGTCATAATATAATATTATAAAGAGAATTGACAGATATTAATATTTATACTGTACTCGGCGAAACGAGGCGGTAGCGGTCATTGACCTTTTTAGTCTAGGCGCTAAATGAAAAATAAGAGCCCCCCTTAATTTTTTGTTTTATTAAAATATTATTATTAATTATTAAAGTAGACATATAACTATGGCCTTTATGTAAATTTTAAGTGCCTAGCTGTTGCCATTATTGATTACGAGCAAAAAGGGCCAAAAAAAAACGTTTGTTGTGTGAGAGCCCCCCTTAAATATTAATTTTATTTTGTTTTTAGTATTTGTTGTTATGGCGGCAACAGAAATATACAATCTGTGAAAATTTCAGAAGTCTAGCTATAGCAGTTATTGAGTTACAGCCTGGAGACAGACAGACGGACAGACAGACAGAAATCAAAGTCTCAGTAATAGGGACCCGTTTTTACCCTTTGGGTACGGAACCCTAAAAATACCTGAGTTACCAAGAGGTAACACAGGTTATATTCAAAGACTTCTATTAAATAGAAGTTTTTGGTTATATTCAGTTCACATCGAGTATGCAAAATACGACATCGCCCTACTACTAGGAACATCTGACACTTCATTGTCAATCGCTGTTTCATAAGAAAATGATAAGTTTTTTGACAGGGAGTCAATGACCGCTGCTATCTCGATTCCTAGAGTACATCTTAGTGTATAGATTTTTATTGGTATTTATTTGTTTTCATTACTGCTTTTAATCAAAGGATTTAAGGCGGTCTCAAGCACTCGGATTACTCAAAGAAATTCGGAAGGCAGTCCGGGTGGTGTTCGAAGACGTGGAGTAAAACCGTGCTCCCGTGTGCGATGAGCTTGCCCTTGCAGCTGAGCACCTGGCGCCGGGAACACCGCCAGATCACCGTGCCGTCTTTTCTGATGTGCTGGTCCCTGAAGTACTTCCGACCTTCGTAGAACAAAGCCTTCTGGCATATAACTAGCGAAGTATCTGTAAGTAAGAGGATCAATTGACAAACGAATATGTTTACGTGTTAGCAAGTAGCATCCAATGTGTTTTTCAAATGCAGCTCATAATACGACTAAGTGGCGCGTAATGCTGAAGTGTACTCTTGTTTGAGGGTGTTTGGTCATGTTTGGTTGTGCCGAAGCATTGCCGTGGTTAAAACATTCGAGGAAATGCTTGCTGTTCTTGAGTTCGAGAGATTGATTCTGGTGTCTCGAAAAAAATGCCTTAGCATCGACAACATCAAATCAATTGTAGTAAATAATAAACACCATAATAATTCATAATAATAAAATTGTATTAAAAATCATTTTCACATCAAAGGTTTTATTTTAGGTAGGTATATATAACACGCTTAAAATAACTTACGGACTAAGATAAATTACGGTTTAATGAAGTGTTTTCATGACTCACTATCTTAAAACGAGCCACCATCCACCACTGACCTTATCATTGGTAGCCTACGTCATAAAGTAGCATTTTATTTAAATTTTAATGTCTATTCGTCTGTATGTCCATCCGTATCCAGGATGTTTCCAGGCTGTGTCTCAAGATCCGCTCCATCTAGACAGTCAATCCGGTGGACAGTCTTTATTTGTATGCTTTGTTTAAGAATTTCGGAATGCAGTCCGGTTGGTGGACGTACGTTTGCACTATATAAGTGGACCTGTCGTGTATGATCATCCTGCCCCGGCAGCCGTTGAACCGGCGCCGGGAACACCGCCAGATCACCGTGCCGTCTTTATTGACGTGATGGTCCCTGAAGTACTTCCAACCGTCGTAGATCAAAGACCTCCGGCATTTGACCGGAGCTTCTGTAAATAAGAAGAAAGTGTAAACGAATGCTTAGCGAAGGTGAGCAGTGTTTGCTTTTCAAGAGCCTTTTGTTAAGTCGAGAATCTGAGGGGCGGATGCACGAGAATACATTCCTAGTAAATCGCGTTTATTTCAGAGACAGAGGTTTAATACACAAATAAGTTAAGTAATTAATAATAATAATTACGGAAATCAGCTTGTAGTTGTTTTTTGTTATACGTTGATATATAGCTACACTAGATTCTGGAGATAAAATGATAGACTTCCAATTAACATTATTACAAAATCAAATAAAATAAAATAAAAATAGCCTTTATTCTACCACCATACATTTAGAATAGAAATTACATAATATTATTAAATTGGTATCCCACATTAAGGGTGGGTTGCACCAACTTACTTTAGCTATAACTGTAACTTTAACTATAACTACAATGCAAAATGTCAAATTTTTGGTTAAAGTCAAAAATGGACGCCATATTATGTGAACGTGGCGAAAAAAGGAACTAACGCTGTCATCATACAAAAACGCCATTTTTGACAGTTCTCCTTTACCAGCAGCGCCCCCGCCCACATTCATTTCAAGCCTTGTCGGACTAGCTGTCATCTCTCAAATCCTGTGATCAAAGTTAAGGTTAAAGTTAAAGTTAGCCTTAACTATAAAAGTAACTTTAACTTTAACCAGGCCTCTGGTGCAACCCACCCTAATAAAACTTTAATCATTACTGGTATTATTACAATTACTCAAAACATATTAAATAATTAATTTTAAAATATTATCAGATTTTCAATTATTGACTTTAATAATAATAATTTTGCAAAATCACATTAGTAAAAATATTAAGATATAGATTGTAGGTACAATGCATAGTTAATTCTATGTATACAATACAACATTATTTTTACTGTAGAATAGCTAGATTTTTACATTGAAAACACAATTATTTTCCGAGCAGCATTAAATTAGCAAAGTTTGATCAGAAGAGACTGTATTTGACTGGGGAAGTGGAAAAGCCCGTTAACAGCGCTATCTTATATCCCTTTAGCAATTCGAAGGACAGTCCGGGTAATGTTCGTTGACGGTTAGCACGTAACCCTTGCTGTCGGCAAGCAGCTTGCCCCTGCAGAAGAGGCTGCGGCGCCGCGAGCACCGCCACACCGCGCTCCCGTCCATCCTCCCGCGCTTGTCCTTATGGTACTTGTAACCGTCGTATATCGCAACCCGATCTTCGAAAATTATATTCAGCATCCCTGAAATCATTACTTAGTCAAGCTGCAGAACGCAAGTAAAAAGTATAAGTAAAATCAGGTTAGTAAATAAAATTCAAATTTAAAATTGACGTACTTATATCTCATATTTTTGTAATTTAAAAACAATTATAACTTTTCCAGCAATCTATATTTACAATATCTTAAATAATATGTATAGTTAAAATTGACCAATTAAATACATAAGTGAATAAATTTGAAACTTGTAGTTTCAAATTTCGAGTAAATGACGTAAAATCAAGCTTTTGAGTAATATAGACCGGGAGATGGTGACACAAAATTCTTGGTCATTTGTACCGGTATGGTTCTTCAGGGGTCTAATTACGTCAAGGCAAAAAGGAAAATGATGGTCATAGGCCATAGCGCTCGCACTGGCGGCCCAAGGCCCAAGCTTTCCACAATGGTCAGTAACACCACATTGAACTTTAGGTTTCGATCAGTTAAGTTTCATGGCTTTCAGGACATCGTATTTTTCTATACTATGCTTATTGCTTGGTATTTGATTTACCTGAATATAATATGATTCAGGTAAATCAAGGTAGTGCGCTATTATGTGTCACTTTTCCAATAACCGAGTTTTCGGGTCAAATATGTATTTATGAGTACGCATTTTTCTTTTATATTTTTCATTTAGACTATTATTACAACACATCTCTAAGTGCTTTTTATGCATCTGCGTTACATTTAACATCCATACTAATATTATAAATGCGAAAGTGTGTCTGTCTGTCTGTTACCTCTTCACGCTCGAACCGCTGAACCGATGTTGCTGAAATTTGGCATGGAGATACTTTGAGTCCCGAGAAAGGACATAGGATAGTTTTTATCCCGGAAAAATGTACGGTTCCCGCGCGATAAAGGAATTTTGGCGCAACGGAGTTGCGGGTGTCATATAGTTTGAGAAATATATTCTTCATTATTTTTATCACGAGAGTCATGCGATGGCTCCGCTAGGAAGCTTAATATATAAGACTGAACAAGACTTAATACGTCTTGATCTATTTTGCGTCGAGTTTTGTATTTTCCTCTACGATTCAGCTTCGGAGACAAAGCTCCGGCCTTCTTACTTTCAATAATATGAGAGATGACAACGACCTGATTTTGACAGCATTACATCGTGCTCTTAAGATTGGCTTTGTAACGAAACAGTTGAAAAGTAAAGCATTTAGAATTTACATTCAAAGAGTAATAGTTGTCTAGAATAGCCTGCCGGGTGTCAACGGGAAAGTTAGTGGAGCATTGTAATCTACAAGTCGTACGGCATAATATTCCTTGTTTGATTTTTTTCTTTGGTATAATCTTATTATCATACGATATATTGTATTCTTGACCTTTCTCTCTGGCGATCGCTGCAGCATATCTTTTCCAAGTATTTTCATTTCTTGCTCTTTTTCTCAAATGTTTTTCTTGTCTGGGATTTTTTTTGGGTTTACTTATACTTACTAGTGGGCTTTCATATTTTCGCACATGACATTGAATATGCTCCGAATCAGATGTATTATCTAAAAGAAAAAGAAAATATTTTCAAAATGAAATGTAAGTACATATTACAAAACATAACGGCCCAACTGCCAAGAGACCAGCAGGGCTAAAATGATCGCTTTGAAGAATTATGATATGAATCACAATATGATTCATTTTTCTAAAATCGCAAAATGCAACTCTGCTTGCAATTCATTTCTGTATTTTTGTATTATTTTTTTATGAAATAAGGGGGCAAACGAGCAAACGGGTCACCTGATGGAAAGCAACTTCCGTCGCCCATGGACACTCGCAGCATCAGAAGAGCTGCATGTGCGTTGCCGGCCTTTTAAGAGGGAATAGGGTAATAGGGGAGGGTAGGGAAGGGAAGGGAATAGGGGAGGGTAGGGAAGGGAAGGGAATAGGGGAGGGTAGGGAAGGGAAGGGAATAGGGGAGGGTAGGAAAGGGAATAGGGCCTCCGGTAAACTCACTCACTCGGCGAAACACAGCGCAAGCGCTGTTTCACGCCGGTTTTCTGTGAGAACGTGGTATTTATCCGGTCGAGCCGGCCCATTCGTGCCGAAGCATGGCTCTCCCACGTATAAATGTGACCATTTTAGCCCCGCAGCAGATCTAAAAAGGTTACAAAGAGCAATGTCTATCAAATCAATTCAGAAAATGAATTGTCAAAACTCAAATGTCACATGACACTGTTACGTAGATATATTTGTCTCACGTAGAAGATGCAAAGTTATTTTTTATTCGGAGTTATCTTTTAGATTAGTTTTTACAGAAATGTAATTATCGTATTACTTACTTACTACGACATTTAAAAAAAATTTAACTAATTCCTTTCAGTAAATAAAAGATAGTTAAAATGTTAATTTATAGAGATATACAATATTAGGCATATAATATATCTATCAGTACAATTTAATACATAGAATAACATTTCTAAATTACTAAACTCTAAAAATAGAATGTAACATAACAAAAATACACAATACCTTTAGGAATAAAGCTAAAAATAACAATAAATATCCAGTCTAAAAATTTCATAATACTTAACAATATCACTTTGAAATAATCACAATATACATTGATAGAAAAAATGTAGAGTACCTTGTTTTCTATTCATAATACTTAAATTCTAGGCGACACATCTTAATTAAAAATTTGAGCTAATTATGCTTGTTTGACGTATGTATTTAAAACTTAAACTTTATCTTCATGCGTTAATAATATACATATCTTCGATCTGCCATACCTGTTTTTTTTGCCATTGTCTGAACAATAATACAATTAACTTATGAAAGTACTTTGATACAATAAAATTTGCACATTATGATCCCAGATTTACTTTAAGTAATTTTCTGAGGAATTTCAACAGAAATCAAGTTCAAAATTAAAAATTAGTAGACATTATAATATTATAACACTCATATCCTAGTTTCTTTGCTTTACTAACTTTACTTTACACTATGTAAAGATTTTAAAAATGTTCAACATTTAGTACCTACTTATAGTTGGGTCTTGTGTTAAATATACAATTTATCTAATATCTTTACTTACCAATAATTCATAATCCAAATACCATTATTTCTAAATTTACCCTTAGAGAATCACTATAAATTGGCTTAACATACTAATGATATCAATAATGATTATGATAATCTTGGTGCCTTATTATTCTATTGTTTAATGTGTATATCTTTGCCTTGCAGCCTCCCAATCTTCGTCGGAAGCAGCGCCACAGCATGGTCCCATTCTTATTGATATGCGAGTCTCTATGGAACTTGTTCCCCATGACCATGAGCACTTGCTTGCCGTGACTGGATGGCCAGAATTCTACCTGCCCCAATCGCCACCACAGATCTGTAAAATCAACCCAACAGTTACTATACATTTTACTATTACCAGTAGAGTTTTATGATTTCTACATATTGGTAGGATGAAGACTTAAAGTAACCATAAGTAGAATAGATTTATGTATTTTTATATACTTAATGAATATACTTACAATTACCGTTTAGCAAAACTTACACCGAAAAGATATCATGAATGTAGTGAAAGTAAAAATTATATAGAAGTTGTGATCTACGATAACATTTCGTGGTTGTGTTCATTGTTCACTCGTATGACGTTTTGGTGGGAGTCGGTAATGGCGATGGCCTTGCACCCTCTCATCCTCCGGGAGCAGCGCCAGATGGACGTCCCCCGCTGGGTTCTGTACGCGTCCTTGTGGAACCTCCAGCCCTTTATCACTAGAATACCGTTACCGCGCTTCGACGTCAATATGCAGGCACCTACGTAGAAAATTTTGTTTTAATTCATGTTACACACTGAGAGCAATCTGAATAATCATAATACTTAGGATTTGATTATTGCGACCAGATTTTCAAATTGAAGTCATGTGCACTGTCAGATGGTACTTTTGACTCTGCTATCAAAGAAATTGATTCATAGACCTACGTAAGTTGCTTATATTATAATGACAAGCTCAGTCATTACAACTTACAATAACTTGACCCAACACCCAACAAAAACTATAACCCAACCGAACAACGTAGGTCCACCATTAGCCAAAAGGCTATTTTCTCGGTGGTATATTATATGGAACGGACGCAGACGAGTTTTTTTTTTTTTCAAGTTAAAACATTTACTTACAGCGAAAGATAAATTTTAATTACTTTTAACAGCCATACGGTCATCGTACCTAATCCTGGGACAAAGAACAAAGTTTTCAATTTTTACACATTTATTTACAACAACAATATCTTTTAGTTTTCTGATTTATTTACAGTGAAATGTAAACTTTTATAAAATATTCAATACTATGAAATATCTATTGTTAAAAATACAAATGTTTCGAATATTAACAGTAGAGGAATGTACACGTAAATATTTTACTATCTATAATAATTTGTAAACTCCAGAAAAAGTGTTTAGAGCTAATGATCGCATGACGACACCGGCCGCGGTACAATAAAAACGTTTTAATATTCATCAAAAAAGAATATAGGTATATACCTAGGCCTGACACAATTGAACTACTTTTATGAATTATTAATATAAGCTAAATATTAATATTCTTAAGAAATCAAATAAAATGTAAAAAAAAAACAAATGGAACAATGTATAAGTTTAGAAACGTAACATAAAATGTAAACTTTAATAAGAAAACCAAATAAAATCTCTTCATAACATATTTTATAAACTTAATACGAAAACGTAAAAATTTTTAAATACTTAAAAATAATATCTAAAATTTTTACAGTATAAGATTTAATAAAGATGAAAAATCTTCGTTATACAGCAATTGTTCATTTTTTTCTATAGATGTAACAAAATATTTTATAATTTTATGCTTCAAAATCCTTCTCACTATTAATGAAACTATGTACTTATAACAAAAATTTAAAGGTACATAATAATATCAAAATTTTTAAATTTTTTCACGACCCATATAATATAAACCAGAGTGATATGGACAAAATATTTTTTCTACCTAACACCCGCTTAGTCTTCTTATGAATAAAATAGTAGCAGTAGAACCTCTTCAGGTATCAAATATTTTGACAATACTTTGCGATTTCAGTGCTGCCTTGAGTATAGCGTCGACAATACTAAAAATATAGTAATTCTTTAACAAGGAGAACTAAAAATTAACAAAAGTTATTCATCTCAATGATTATGTATCGGTCGAACTCTTATAATAATATTATCTATGGTGGTGACGAAGGCGCTACAGCCGGAAGTCTTCTTGACGCATCTCCACCTGATCTTCGCACCCTCGTTCTGGTGGACCGTGAACCTTTGGCTCCCGATGTCCAAACACCTCTTCCCGGATAAAGTGTAGCCAAAAAATGCTAAAAAAACAATAATGTGTCAGTAATGCAGGAACTGATTTCGGGACACTGTATGACGTAAGTATATGTACTTTCAGATGAGTTGATTCATAGGCAGATGGCGAACCAACGTAATCCCAGTCAAACCCAGTCGGCAGACCACGACCACAGACTACTTAGGGATACTACCACGACTAATATTGAATTGGCATAACTCAACCAAATGATGTAGATGTAGATGTCTGTCATCTAGTGCATAGATAATCATGACATGCGGTCTTAATTATTTTTTTCTGTAATGCGTTACTATGCTACAGAGTAAATTTTTGGGACACTGGACTTTCAGACGGTGCGTGTGAGGTCTTTTCGGGGACTTTGAACTACACACACTGGCAAAATTAGCGGAACATAGGTAAAAAGGGCCAAAACTTGAACTCAAGTGGGTCGGGCTGTCTGAAAGCCTTTTTTATAGCTTCTAAGCTCATTCAAGAAATAAAATATTGAACAAAACTGGCAAGTTGGCAGGTTTTTATAGCAATTATGCCCTAATAAGTGTTTTTCGATTATTGACGTTGTAAGTGTTCCTGATAAGAATGGCGTTTTAGCGGGGTGCAAGGTATGCTCAGCTCATTTGATTGTTTGGTTTTTGGAAGAACACATTGCTTAGATACAAAATTAGTGATTTCCCAGCATCTGCGACAGCTAGAGCTGTAACCACGATAGAGAAAGGTCACACCTACCGTTCGGTCAATCAGGCCTTAGGTGTGTCGGCTTCCGTGGTTCATCGTAACTTTCAACGCTTCAGAGAGACTGGATCTTACGTTCGGAGACGAGAACAAGGCAGATATCGGGTGACAATGGTTCAGGATGACCATTTTGTAAGGAAACAAAACTTAAGAAATCGACCTCAAACTGCTATGCAGACACGAAACCTGTCGGAACAGGTCCAAGATGAACGTGTAAGTGATTGTACAGTAAGAAGAAGACTCAAAGAAGTTAAATTAAACTCAAAAGTGCCAGCAAGGGCACCAAAACTTGAGACAGGACACCGAAGAGCCAGGCAAAGATTTGCGCGTGAACATCAAAATTAGACAAGTGAGTGAAATCTTGTGCTGTACAGTGATGGGAGCAAATTCTGTGTACATTGTATTGACAGGCGATAAAGAATGTGGATAAATCATAAGGAAAGCTACAGGCCATCAAACTTACCGGAAACAGTGGCCTATGATGCAGGCTTCGTAATGGTTTGGAGTTGCATATGATTTGGAGCCCGCATGGAGCTGATGATTATAGATGGTGGTACTTTGACAGTACAGGGCTTTAGCACCGACATCCTGGAACTGCATGGTGTGCCTTGTACACAGTTTTAGGTAGTAATTTCAATTTTATGTGCGTCCATAGAGTAAGAAAATCGGGCATTATTACCTAAACGATGCTGGCGTAGCCCAGGTGGAGAGGCCAGCGTGGTCTATGGATGTGGATCCGATTGAAGACGTGTGGCATATCAATGGGTGAACGGTACGAGTTAAAACTCCAGCTCCAAAATGTGTCCAGGAGCTCGAGTTGGCGCTACTGGAGGAGTAGGAGAATATCCCACAGGAAATGATTGACAATTAAAATGCAAGCATGGAATGGCGTATCCAGGCCCTCTTGAGATCCATAGAAGGTATTACACGCTTTTATCATGGCATTTCTTTAATAAAAATGGAGAATTTATCTTAAAAACTTACTACTGAAATTTCAAAGATTTTCTTAATTTTTTGATTTTTGCTGATTTTTTTCTATTTTTCACGTTTTTATGCCCAAAATTTATATAAAATTTATTTTTTAATAATCAATTAGTAAATAAATAAATAAATATATAAAAATCAGTGAAAAATTTAAAAAAAATTGAAAATTGTGTTATGTTCATCTAATTTTGCCGGTGTGTTTATATAAGAAATCGGTTCTGCCTCATGCACAATAAAAGAAAGTTTGATTTATGTCTTGACTGGTTAAGGGAATGAAAGAAAGATGCAGTATTTGTAATTGTAAAATTGATATTTTTAATATTACTTGAGATGTTATGCATTAAAACAGAGCAAACAAAAGGATTCATTTTATCGAAAACAAAAAGTAATAACTTTCTTAGCTATTTTAATGACTTTAAAAAGGATGAGGTTGAAAAATGCAAATAGAAGTAAAGAACGGTCGTAACAATACGAGTATAATATTTGTCAGGTGAAAAGATACGTAATAAAATATTATTAGGGCGGTTATTAGAATTTTATGTACACAGTTGACATCTGAATACCTTGATGACATTACAGGAGCCACACAAAGGCTGCTTGCAAGTGCAACACACATTGTATGTTTTGTTCCTGCACTTTTTTACGTAGCACTGTTTTCTTTTGTTACTCCGCTCTGTGGTGTTACTAGATGACACGTCCGCGTTACAATTAAAGTTTTCTGTTTGTTTTTCTGAACTCGAACATCTTAGTCTATTCGCAATAGTGCTTCCTACAGTCGAAAGAGGTTCACTTTTGACGTCTCTCTTCAAATCTAGAAAATGCAAATGTGAAAAATTGTTTGATCTTAAAAATTAATTGATTTGCTACCAATTATTTTTATTAAGTATAATATTTTTAATTGTGTTAAAAAAACTATATGAATTAAAAAAACTGGTTATGGGAATGAAATAAAGATGCAGTTTTTGTAATTGTAAAATTGATATTTTTTATATTACTTGAGATGTTTTTCATTAAAGTAGAGCAAACGAAAGGATTCATTTTATCGAACACAAAAAGTTTCTTAGCTATTTTACCGAATTAAAAAAAGGAGGAGGTTGGAAAATACAAATAAAACTAAAGGACGGTCGTAACAATAGTAGATATAATATTTGTCAGATGAAAAGATACGTAATAAAATATTCTTAGGGCGGTTATTAGAATTTTATGTACACAGTTGACATCTGAATACCTTGATGACATATTTACTGCAGGAGCCACACAAAGGCTGCTTGCAAGTGGAACATACATTGTATGTTTTGTTCTTGCACTTTTTTACGTAGCACTGTTTTCTTTTCTTGCTCCGTTCTGTGGTGTTACTAGAAGAAACGTCAGTGTTGCAATTAAAGATTTCTGTTTGTTCTTCTGAACTCAAACATCTTAGTCTTTTCGCAATAATGCTTCCTACAGTCGAAAGAGGTTCACTTTTGACGTCTCTCTTCAAATCTAGAAAATGCAAATGTGAAAAATTGATCTTAAAAATTAATTGATTTGCTACCAATTATTTCGATAATAATATTATTAAATTATGTTATCAATCAATTAAAAATCTATATTAAGTTACGAAAATTTTTATTTGTTGCTTGTATCTAGATGAGGGGTCGTCAAAGGCCTATTTAGTGATTATGTACATTATTGAGTCGGATCAGCTTGCCCTCAATAGTGATAGCGGTGGCCCGACAGAAGCGATCTTTCTTTATGCAGACCCAACTGTGCCTATACGAATTGCTATCACTCCTTCTGTAGAAACGGTAGTTGTCGATAATCATACAAGGATTCCCGTACCGAGTCGTTGTAAATATTGGCTCCACATCTTAAAAAAAAGCATACAATAATTAAATTGGCCAACTTATTTTACCGAAAGCTCTACACAGTTGTTTAAAATAATTTGTGGCATTAGCTAGTTTTAGAAAAAAAAAGGTAATATAAGAAACCTTTTTAGGGTTCCGTACCCAAAGGGTAAAAACGGGGCCCGACTACTAAGACTTCGATGTCTGTCACTCCGTCTGTCTGTCCAGGCTTTATCTCAAGAACGGTGATAGCTAGAGAGTTGAAATTTTCACAGATTACGTATTTCTGTTGCCGCTATAATAACAAATACTAAGAACAAAATAAATCTAATATTCAGGGGGGCTCCCATACAACAAACTTGTTTTTTTTTTTGGAATTTTAGCTCTATATCAATAATGGCAGCAGGTAGGCACTTGATATTTTCACAAAGGTCTTAAATATATTATGTCTACTTCAATAATTAATAATAATAATAAAATAAAATAAAAATTAAGGGGGGCTCCCATACCAAAAACACAATTTTTGGCCTATTTTTGCTCTATGACAGTACGGAATCCTTCGTGCGCGAGTCCGACTCGCACTTGACCGATTATTTAGAATTTGTTACACCCTGAAGAGAGGTATAGTTTTTTACCCTTTAACCAGCGACAAACAAAAACTCAAGATAATACTTGCAGTCGTTGCCAAGAAACGTGTGTGTTAAAAAGGAGATTGTCTTTTTTTATGAAATAAGGGGGCAAACGAGCAAACGGGTCACCTGATGGAAAGCAACTTCCGTCGCCCATGGACACTTGCATCATCAGAAGAGCTGCAGGTGTGTTGCCGGCCTTTTAAGAGGGAATAGGGTAATCCCCTGAGGGTAGGGATGGGAAGGGAAGGGAATAGGGGAGGGTAGGTAAGGGAATAGGGTAGGGGATTGTCTTGTTTTTAAGTAGATTTCAAGTACAAATGATTAAGTTATTTATTGTTAACTAACCGGAATAAAAAAATATTTTAATTATCAAGTGTTTTACTTTTTTATTATACACAACATTAACAACATGATTCTGATAAGTTTAAAACTTATCATAAATTTAATATCAATTAATACAATCACATAGGGTATAACATAATTATTTTTATTCATATCTCATAAATTGTGATAGGTATAATATCATAATATTAGCTACAAATAGGTATCATAATCTTATCTACAAATTACTCTAAATAGAATTAAATAATACATGAAAATTTCAAAAATTGTGAGATCACTATCAGAAAAAAATATTCATTACAATATATTCGAAGTCGTAGTGAAGTCCATGACTATTTAAAAATAACATGTAATCATAGTTCTAGTGCCATATTACAAAAATGTAATTGCCAATTTTGACGGGCTTAGACAGTAGGCCATGAGCACTACTAACCTTGCTCATGAGCCCGTAGCGGACCATGCAACGAACAATCCTGCATCACGCTATTGAAGTTTTTGAGATCAGTAAGACAAATAAAACGTCAGAAATTACGTCAGTGAGCTTCGGCCTGACCGAGCATGCCATCTATCTCGGTCGGATGCTCTTTGCGGCTATCACCCAACAGTCAGTCGTATCTAAGCATGGTTGTGAAGGATGTTGTACTTGCAGATGCTATGGTTGACCATGCTGATGCTGGCAGAGCAGCCGGAGCGGGATCTCTTGACGCAGTGCCACCAGGTCTTCTCCCCGTACGAGGATGTGCGTTTGAACCTGTGGGGCCCCACCATTATCACCGGGTTGCCGCGTTGGGACACCCCGAATCTTACTGTGGAAGATTGATTTATGTTAATTGTAATTGGAGATTCCTATTGTTGTAATAAACCTTAATTATTATATTTATAGTAAAGTATAGAGACTATGTCACTTCTATGATATTAGGTAGCTTCCATATTAAAATACATCAACAGCACATTTTTCTTTAAGCAGGTAAATTTTACCCATTTTATTTTTCAAAGTATATAATATAATAAACAGAAACTTGTATTATTTTTCATCATTGTGATGTTTCGCGAAAAAAATACAAAATACAGATATTTTTATAACTTTTTATTTTTTTTCAATTTTCATATTTGGTCTACTAGCAACAGAGGTAAAAAAACTAGGCATTTGCGTCCATTGTGGATAATTTATACAGTATTTTCAGAGCGAAGTAACCACTCTTCAAATACTATAGTGCCTGGGACAAGATTTTAAATGTCCGTATGGTTGCCCAAGCGCATAGGGCATTCTCGCAACATAGTCAGCCTAGTCCAGAGAAAAGAACAGGTCACGTCTGGTACCAACCATGTGCAGGGTTTCCTCATGATGTTTTCCTTCACCGCATGAGCGTCCGTATTGTGTACCTACTTGAGATCAGAAAATGTCTCTTTTGTTCACGCCTCCATCCGGGATTGAATTGCACCCTCTGGGAGTGCGAACCAAAGGTCTACCCGTTAGGCCACGGACGCTCTGTCCCCAACAGAGGTAAAGAATTTCTTTATAGATGAGAGTGTACGCCTTTGCTGAGTAAGACGACGTTGTCTATCACCACCACAGAAGCTCGGCACCGCGGATGACGATGGACAGAACAAAACCAGGTAGCCTTTGCACCGCTGCTTCGGTTGTTCTTGTAATACTTGTATGGCCCGATGTAGAGAACAGGCTTTCCGTTGCTCGTGAGTCCGAATACAGGCTCTGAAAAACATATCTATCATTACCAGGTGGCCCAAAAATGTAATGCTTCAATAATGTTCAAACACCAGCTCACGTATTTTTATAATTTCCTGTAAGTTTGAAGGCTCTGCCTAAGCATTATAAGCCATAAGAGTAACCAATAACCATACTAATTTTGTGGGCAAACGAGCAAACGGGTCACCGGAAAGCAACTTCCGTCGCCCATGGACACTCGCAGCATCAGAAGAGCTGTATGTGCGTTGCCGGCCTTTTAAGAGGGAATAGGGTAATAGGGGAGGGTAGGGAAGGGAAGGGAATAGGGGAGGGTAGGAAAGGGAATAGGGTTGGGGATTGGGCCTCCGGTAAACTCACTCACTCGGCGAAACACAGCGCAAGCGCTGTTTCACGCCGGTTTTCTGTGAGAACGTGGTATTTATCCGGTCGAGCCGGCCCATACGTGCCGAAGCATGGCTCTCCCACGTATAGCATGGCTCTCCCACGTATAGCATGGCTCTCCCACGTACAGCATGGCTCTCCCACGTATGCATTCATGCATTAAAAATATACATATATAAGCTACTCACTCTAAAGATGCAAAACGAATTATTTTACCCTCTATGTCATCATTGTGATTTATTTCCTTAAGAGCGGGCTGCCAAATTTTGCTGTGTTTTCTAATAAGTATTACGATCCCGGAAGACGATTGATTTAAATGAAATTATGATTTATTTAGGGCCTGTTTCACCAGTTAAGGTTCCGGATAGGCTTATTTGACAGATTCTCCACTCTCTATCTGTCAAGTTAAGTGGTAGATAGCCTTATAAGGAAGTGGTGGTGAATCATTGTAATATATTTATCTGATATTTGCCTAACGGAAAACACGACAAACCAAAGCTACGAGGGTGCAAAAATACGACGAAACGTTTCGAGAACGCGCGCTTCGCTTTGCTCATCTTGGCGGGGGCACTCCCGTGCCTCCAGATTTACTTATTTTGACTCTATAGTTATATTTTTTCGAAATTATGAATCTTTCTGGGCTTTTCAACAAACAAAAACACTTCGCTATTGTTTTTCTTTATTAAAAAAAACTATCTTTCTTATCTAAATTATTAAAAAAATAACATGTTATATGAATATAATTTCTCCTTTGTATAAGATGTACTATAATATTTAGTTTACATACTACAATATACTTATAATAAGTACTTACCCGCTACATTTTTTTAACTGTTTGCCAAAAGCAAACTTAGTAACTTTCAATACGCATAGAAACTAAAAAACGTTGTACAACTAACACACTATTTAATCTACTAAACATAAAATTTAATGAAATGGCAATGGCATTTTTTCCACGTCATGACGTGTGTTTTGTTGCACAATACTTACACAAACACAAACTTTTAGTAATTAAAGTGAGTAAACGTAAAGTTTCATCGTTGCATTCTAAAGTTACACCTCCTGATAATAATAATTAGAAATAGAAAGCACTACTATTATATAATAATAATAATAATAATATGTATGGACGCTTCACACCACGTCATGCCGATATGCGGGAAAAACATCTTAGCATATATTTTATTAAGAACTAGCCTCGTCGCTGCTTAGGCTGGAAAAAGACAGAGCGCATCTTGCAGTCGAGACCGACTGCAAGATGCGGTTGCCGCACGGCGATCTGCAGTTTCCATACTAAATTTATATCCGCAATACACGGACCGCTCGAGCAGTTCTTGAGCGGTCGCAGCAGTCACGAGTCACGACCGCTCAAGAGCAGTCGGTCCCGATAGCAACTTGCGGTCCGTCTATGGCCAGTCTTAGTGGTTATGAATGGTCTTCTCCTTGACGATGACGTCATCGATAGTGGTTATAGCGGCTCTGCAGCCCGACGCCACGCGGCAGCACGTCCACAGCGCGCGGGCGCCGACGCTGCGGTTGTTGCGGTTGAACCGGTATATGCCCATCTGGATCGCCGGCTTACCGAACCGCGTAGTGGTGAATATGGGTACTGAAAAAGTTGTTCTCTTGTATTAAGTCGTGTATTAAGGTGCGGCTGGATTAACGGAACATTTTTCTACGATGTGATATAACGTAGTTTTCCAGGGTTCTTTTTGCAGTATATTGTTATTTGTTTAGCGGTTAGTATTGTCCAAGAAAATATTTTGGTGATCAGAAATTGTTTTATTTTATTTTTGTACATGTTCAATTATATAATCATATAATTGAAATATACTGTCCAGAAGATAAAGCCGTTAAATATCATATAATACCTAATATTTTATGTTATTCACACCCTAAACTAATAAACAAAATTCAATGTTTCAATAGAAATTACCTTGCAGTCTTAACTTTTCAAGCGCTCTAGGAACAAAGCAACCAGCATTGAAGTCGTACGTATTATGCACACACACACACACACACACTCAGACAATCACAGAACATCAATAAAGATTATTATTCTTAAATCCTTATCAAAAAGGTCTGTCACTTAATGTACAGTACTATAGTTAAAATATTTTAAGGTGACACCAGCGGTCATTGATTTTTTAGTCTAAAAATGCTCGCAATGACTGTATTCTGATAACTTATGAAAAAATTAAACTCTTATAAAGACACAGACTATTATAGATTTATCGGAAATCTTCTTGGTAACTCTCAGAATGATAATCTTCAACTATTTAGTAGTTCGAAGTGATATAGTTCACACTCAGTTGACATTGAGTATGCAAAATACGATACGTCATACGCCTTTAGACTAGAAACATCTGTCACTTCATTGTCAATCACGGTTTGTATAGAAAAATATGAAATATGACACGTTTTTTTTTTGTTAATCTCTACCTTTTTCTCAACCTTGAATTATAATATTATAATTTGTGGAGCTTTTTCTTGATCTTCAGTTCAAGACTTATAACAATTATTATTAAAACGTGATTGTAAAATTTTATAAAATTTCACAATTTCAATATTTATGAAATTCCCTAAAACATGTTTGTAAACAAAGTCCTGGGAATCCTGGACAATCGGGACAGCCATACGTCACAACTACTCTTTTTTTTCTTTCATTATAGCATACTCTGCATCTTTTTCTCATTGTGTGTCCATTCGGTTTTTTTGGTAAATTAGCAGGGAGATGACATTTCCCCTTCGATATCCATCCTGAAAGTTCAGTTGTGTTAGCAAAGGCAGAATAACTCTCAATTACACTTTTTGTACCAGCGCAGAGTCCTATGTTAGCAACAATAATAGCTAAGCAGTTGATCGTGGTTATCTATTGTGCGTGTTAGATTGTCAATCACGGTTTGTATAGAAAAATATGAAATATTTGACACATTTTTTGACAGAGGATCAATGACCGCTACGGACAGAATTTAGCCATTTGAGAATAATACTAATACAGACATATATACATAAAGCGTGCCCTTTCTAAGCAATTTCCGAGTTTAGTCTACAAACAAGTCTGTACACAACTTCACTACTAATGAGAGTGTGAGCCTTTGCTGCCCATGACGACGTTGTCTACCACCACCACAGAAGCCCGGCACCGCGGGGGATGGGTCACGGAACAGAACCAGGTAGCCTTTGCTCCCTTGATTCGGTTGTTTCTGTAATACTTGTACGGCCCGATATAGAGAGCTTGCGCACCTTTGCTCGTGACTCGGAATACTGGCTCTGAAAAACAATTTTCATTACCATTAATATAGATTATATTAATAGGAAAAGAAAAGACAGTTACCAGAAAAAAATAAGGAAATAAAATTCTGTTTTATTTAGTTGTACATTTTAATATTAAATATCATAGTTATTTAGATATACAAATATCGCCAACAAACTGAAATGTAGCTTGGCGGTTTTTAGGATAAGGACATAATGTACAGTATTTGATTAAATATTTAACATCCCGGGATGTATAATATCTTTACATTATATTTATCCATCACACTCACCACAGGTAATGTATCTTTCCTTATATTTCAATGCTAAACGCCCCCGCTTGACGCACATTTCAGCTGCTAAAGTGTTATACAGGCTGTTCTTTACAGTATTTGATTAAATACTTAAAAATATACTTTCAACCAGCGCAAAAAGAAGGTCGTTAAGAGCTACAAATACGATCATGGTTATGCTGAGTCTTGACGCAGACAGGAACGTCTTCTATTACAACAACAGAGCCGTGACAAATCCTCTCCCTCCACCTGCTTCTACAGCAGTACCATACTGATTTTATACCGCGAGAACGGTTATTCTTGAAGTACTTATAACCATCGTAATATAGTACACGACCAACACCCGGTACACCAGTTCTTGATTTGGATGGAATGAAGAAGTAATCTACTGGAATCAACATTTTGATACATTAAAATTTGCTGAGTCCAGTACAACATAATGTTACTACCACCATGACTTGACAATTTTTAGAATTAAAAATGTGATGCAGGGAATTAGAATTCCCCTATAATATAATATGATTAAGGCCCAAATTTTAAAATCTCCTACAAATTTTAAGTCGCTCACTTTATTTTCATTCATGATTATCAGCGGAAAGGTAAAAATAAAAAGACCGTTGCTTTATTGTCAGTTCTCTACAGATTATATTATTAACTTCAGCAGATTTTAATTAATATCTTAACTCACGGTATTGTTTATTATAACTTTAGTTAATTGAGACCTTGAATTATGATATTATAATTTGTGGAGCTTTTTCTTGATCTTCAGTTCAAGACTTATAACAATTATTAAAACGTGATTGTAAAATTTTATAGAATTTCACAATTTCAATATTTATGAAATTCCCTAAAACATGTTTGTAAACAAAGTCCTGGGAATCCTGGACAATCGGGACAGCCAAACGTCACAACTACCCTTTTTTTTCTTTTATTATAGCATACTCTGCATCTTTTCCTCATTGTGAGTCCATTCGGTTTTTTTGGTAAATTAGCAGGGAGATGACATTTCCCCTTCATCATCCATCCTGAAAGTTCAGTTGTGTTAGCAATGGCAGTAACTCTCAATTACACCTTTTCTGCATTAATACAAAATAGTTTTGTTATTTTCATTATATGTATTTAAGTACTAAACATATTTGCAATAGAAGTATGACTTAACCTTTTTGTACCAACTACCAGCGCAGAGTCCTATGTTCGCAACAATAATAGCTAAGCAGTTGATCGTGGTTATCTATTGTGCGTGTTAGGAAATGAAACAAAATCTATCTGTCACTTCATTGTCAAGCGCGTCACAGACAGAGCAGGTAATGTATATTAATGTACATTACATCCCGGGATGTATAATATCTTTACATTATATTAATCTATCACACTCACAACAGGTAATGTAATGTATCTTTCCCTATATTTCAATGCTGAACGCCCCCGCTTGACGCACATTTCAGCTGCTAAAGTGTTATACCTTCCTTCCTTCCTAGTCGTATCCTCATGGCTGAGCGACGTGACCACCAAAATTTGCTTTCTGGGATAGGGCTCTCCACTTGTCTCTATTTTTGGCCTGATGAAATGCCTCCTGGAACGTGCAGTCAGCAGCCTTGACAATCGCGTCTGTCCATCGTGTAGCCACTCTGCCTCTGCCTCTTTTCCCCTCTAATTGCCCAGCTAGTATGAGACTCTCAAGATTATTAGGCTCCCGGCGGGCTATGTGGCCAAAAAAGGCAAGTGATCGTTGTAGACAAAGCGTGGACAGGCGGGTGGTAATTTTGAGTTGCTGAAGTATAGACGTGTTGGTCCGGTGTGCGGTCCAAGGGATGCCGAGCATTTTACGCCAGCACCACATTTCAAAAGCGTCAATCTTAGCTCGAGTACGTGCTTTTAGTGTCCATGTCTCGGAGGCATATAAAAATATTGAAAAGATTAGGGAACGCATTAGTGTTATTTTTGTGCTACGATAGATGTTCTTATTCTTCCATATCTTTTCTAAGCGCCCAACCGCAGATTTAGCCATCTGAGCCCGTCGGACAACCTCCCTCTGGCAGTTACCATTGTTGCTAATCAACGATCCCAGGTAGACAAACTCCTCTACGGGTTGGAGATCTTGTAGTAATGAGAGGTAAATAGTCGCTTTTTTAAAAGTATGTGACCGAACACTATGGTATTTAAATAGTATTTTACTGGAAAGGTGTTGGCAATCACTGAAAATCATATTTAAAGTATTTTCGCTGCGGTAATCTTTGAATTTTAAGAAAACCCGAAAAAACCCGAAAAGCGGGTAACCGGGTTTTCGTTAAAAAAAAACCGAAAACCCGGGTTTTGAAAATTGGGTCCGGGTTTAGATGCCCTAGGCGAATGAGAGCCTCAATGCTCCGAAGAGTCGCGAGACTGAGAGCCGCAAGGCTACGAAGAGCCGCAAGGTGGAGTCTTCTCGGCTTGGCAAGGACGAGGGCAGGAGGTGCGATGAGGAGGGCTTCATACTGGTGGAGAGGAGGAAGAAGCCCACCGCCCGCAACCATCGCAACACCGCACCATATGTACCTGAGTTGCGTCTGCGGAGCGAAGTCCCCGCGACGCCCCTGTACATATCCCGCCTGCACTGGTCCATGGAGGTCCAGGACGTCGTGGACTACATCCAGAAGAAGACGACACTGCGCCTGAGGGTCGAGCGTCTGCAGTCTCGCCACAAGGTTAACTTTAGCTCCTTTGTAGTGAGAGTACCGACGAATCTTCTGTCGACTTTCGAGGCGCCGGAGTTCTGGCCGATGGATGTAGTCTATCGGAGGTTCCGGGGGAGACTCCGGATTTGCCGGCGACGTGACTAAGCGATAGTAGGCAAAATGTGACAGTGTTAGTTTTTAAGTATATATAAAACGAGCTTTTGCCCGCGGCTTCGCTCGCGTTAAGAAGTATTATTATATACAAACTTTCATCCCCTATTTTAACCCCTTGGAGGTGGAATTTATCAAAATCCCTTCTTAGCGGATGCCTACGTCATAACATCTACCTGCATGCCAAATTTCAGCCCGATCCGTCCAGTGGTTTGGGCTGTGCGTTGATAGATCACTATGTCAATCAGTCAGTCACCTTTGAATTTTATATATATAGATATGTATCTTAGTTTTAAAGTATTTATTATATAATTTTATATGTATGTTAGATTTAACGTATTTGTTATATGGGCCTCTGATGCCCGAATTAAATGATTTGATTTGATTGGGCCCCCGGTAAACACACTCACTCGGCGAAACACAGCGCAAGCGCTGTTTCACGCCGGTTTTCTGTGAGCCCTTGATATTTCTCCGGTCGAGCCGGCCCATTCGTGCCGAAGCATGACTCTCCCACGTTAAACGTACATTTTAATATTAAATATTATAGTTATTTAGATATATAAATATCGCCAACAAACTGAAATGCAGTTTGGCGGTTTTTAGAATAAGGAAATAATGTAAAATATTTGAATAAATACTTAAAACAAAAATATGTTCAAACCAGCGCAAAAAAGAGGGGCGTTAAATCAAATCAGAATACCTTGAATCTAACATACATATTAATTCATGAAGACCTAAGCGGCCGCATCCGGCCGCGATAACAATGGAAAAGCTATTGTGTCTCGTTATTCCACGATCGATGGGTAATATAATAAATTATATTCAAAAAACTTTTTGAAAAAAAGCTTTTATTTAAACACTCTTAAAAGAAGAAAATAAATTTCTCATTGAAATGTCTATTAAGGTATAACCTCAATATACTGCTACAAAGTTAAGAGCTACAAATACGATCATGGTTATGATGAGTCTTGACGCAGACAGGGACGTCTTCTATTACAACAACAGAGCCGTGACAAATTCTCTCCCTCCACCTGCTTCTACAGCAGTACCATACTGATTATATACCGCGAGAACGGTTATTCTTGAAGTACTTATAACCATCGTAATAGAGTACACGACCAACACCGGGTACACCACTTCTTGTATTGGATGGTATGAAGAAGTTATCTGGAACCAACATTTTGATACCAGAAGTTGTACAACATAATATTACTACCACCATGACTTGACGATCTCTTGACTTTTAGAATCAAAACGTGTGCAGGGAATTAGAATTCCCCAAACAAAGATAGCAAAAAAAAGGATATGGGCGAATAGCCCATAAACCAAATTACATAATAAAAAAAAACAAATTTTAAAATTTAGGTCGCTCACTTTATTTTCATTCATCATTATCAGCGGAAAGATAAAAGTAAAAAGTCCGTCGCTTTAGTGTCAGTTGTCTACAGAATATTATATCAGCAGATTTTAATTAATATGTTTCAATACAAACTTACAAAATTGTTTCAATAAAATTATAACTTTTGTTAAGTGAGACCTTAAATTATAATATTATAATTTGTGGAGCTTTTTCTTAATCTTCAGTACAAGACTTATAACAATTATTAAAATGTGATTGTAAAATTTTATAGAATTTCACAATTTCAGTATTTATGAAATACCCTAAAACATGTTTGTAAACAAAGTCCTGGGAATCCTGGACAATCGGGACAGCCATACGTCACATTTACCCTTTTTTTTCCTTCATTATAGCATACTCTGCATCTTTTCCTCAATGTGTGTCCATTCAGTTTTTTTGGTAAATTAGCCGGGAGATGACATTTTCCTTTCGGTATCCATCCTGGAAGTTCAGTTGTGTTAGCAAAGGCAGTATAACTCTCAATTACACTTTTTCTGCACTGATACAAAGTAGTTTTGTTATTTTCATTTTTAATGTTGAATTGTTGAAATGTTGAATAAGCAACTATTCAATAAACATAATATTTGCAATTTAAGCATGACTTAACCTTTTTGTACCAGCGCAGAGTCCTATGTTCGCAACAATAATAGCTAAGCAGTTGATCGTGGTTATCTATTGTGCGTGTTAGAAAATGAAATAAAATAACTATGGGGTGTTAATATTATAAATATAATAAAGCGTTTCTAGATAAATAAATTTAAATAATTTTTAAAAGTAAGTGTTACCCAAAATGTGACAATTAATAATTATAGGAATCTTGCACCTCGTAGGAGATAAACATAATAATAATATTATTATTATCTGTGAAACCTGATAGGCAGATATCTTGATTCTTGTTTAGAAGTTAAAGTTCTTATTTAAATTGATTTTTTAATTATACGTATATGTCGCAGGCACATTGTATAATTAGCCGTATTACATTACGGCTAGCCGTTTTAAAAAACGGCGCCGTTTTGTAATGCGGCGTGTCGACGTTTAGCCGGATTGTAATTGCGATACGTTCTTCAAAAAGGCGGCCCACGTTTAGCCGCATCGTAGTCCTATGTAAGTTATAGGGTGACCATGATTGCAAAATAAAACAATGCTGCAATGAGTGGCCTTTATTAAATTTTGGTAAGCACTCAGAGAATAAGCAAAAAATTCTGGATTTATCTTTTGTTTTATGACGGTCGCCGGCTGCTGCCACAGCACGCTCGCTTCGCTCGCTCGGCTCCCTCTGTGTTGTGGTCTAAGTTCTAACCTAACCTAACCTACTTTTGGACTTTCTGGATTGTGTTTGTTTTTGTTTTGCCCCCGAGCCCCCCGCTTCGGTATCCGTGGTAAGTAGGCCTTCTGTTAAGTCTTTATTAATTAATAATACTGAAATGTTTTCTCTGCTGACCGAATGTATAATCTTGCCGATCAAGTAATTATTCTGCCGAGTGACTGTTTATTTTGCAGATACATAATAAAACTGCTGCCAGTTATGTGTTTAAATTGCTGACCATTGTCATGATTATTAACAGAACACGAATTGCAGCCTAATTTTTAATATTGCTAACAAAATCTTCGTATGCTGACAAAATGATTTATTAGCTTTTATTGCATGCAAACCAAATTTTTAAATGGCATACACAAAATTTAATTACTTCTCATATATTAATCTGTGACACGAGCAGCGCCACGAGTGTTAAGAAACGAATTACGAAACTAAAACTGTCAAAAAGGCGACTAGTCTCTAACCAATGACATAAGAAACACTTCTTATGTCATTGTCTACAGCCGTAATGTAACAAGACTACAGCCTTATTACATTACGGCTAGTCGTATTGAATAACGTATAGAGCCGAATGCATTCCGGCTGTTTTTTATTCAGCCGCATTCAATCCGGCTAAACGTCGACACGCCGCATTACAAAACCGCGCCGTTTTTTAAAACGGCTAGCCGTAATGTAATACGGCTAAATATACAATCCGCCTGCGACATATATATTATGTTTTGAAGGTAAAAGGAAATATTTCCGGTCAATTGTTTATTCCCATGGATAACGAAGTTCATGATATCAGCTAGGTAAACATTATTTGGAAAAAAAAATGTACGAAAATCGTTAGCGGATTAGAAATACTTCGATGAGTGATGACACAACAAGAATTTTTCCACATTGTCTTTTAAGAGGATACACCAGGGGCTAGAGAAACGAAAAAAAGTACGTGTAATATCTATAGCTGTCTCCCTTACCTCAAGCATATAACGCAGAACGCGATAGAGAGAACTGCAGAAAATCGACGATTCGTTGTCCCCTGATTCCTTCTCCTAAACTTTAATTTAATTTAAAAGCCGATTTAAGTACTTTTTTATTAAAGAAAGAAAGACTTGAGCTGTGTTCCTATCTTTTTTTTTTGTATAATCTAGCCAAATCTGTTTTCTGGATGTTTGAACACAACGGAAAATCTGGCCATTTTTTAGGGTTTTTAAACGTTCATATCTTATTTAATAATTGAATTATGAAAAAAAGAAAACATAGGGACATTGTATTAGTGGCCGTAGATATTCAAAAAAAAAATTATAACTCTACTAGCATTATCCAGGGAGGAAACAGGGGACAACGTTTATATGGAAAAAAGGGCGGTGTGGACTCCTCTTAATACTCATGAACTTGAAAGCCTTAAAGGCCTGATAGACGTACGAACATAAAGCACGCGGATTTTGATTTTGCGAACTTACTCGGCTCGCGTCGGTGACACACGAGAATCGCTCACACTGGATTACCATGCCCCCAGGCTCGCGGCTCGCTCTTTGCTGACACACAGGCGATTAAGATCGTCGAGACATAAGTCCGCGTACTGACTCGCACGTCTGTCACCCCTTTATAATAATATGGATGAACTCCGAATATTACTTCTTTATTATTATAATATCTAAAAAGTTTATTACACACATTCAATTGCTTACTATTTACATAGTTTCAAATAATTTAGAATGACGCCTCCGTGGTCCAGTGGTTAAGAGCGTGGCTCTTGACTCGGAGGTCGTGGGTTCGAATCCCGCGTTGGAAACATGTTATTTCCAAGTTTGGTTAGGACAATGCAGGCTGATCACCTGATTGTCTGACAAGTAAGCTGATGATCCATGCTTCGGATGGCCATGTAAAAAAAGTCGGTCCTGCGCCTGACCTCTCGCCAGTCGTGTCGTCTCCGTCGCACTGGGTTATGAGAGTATAGAGAGTGCGCACATACTTTTGCACTATAAAAAGAGAGTGCTCTTGTGTACTGCGCACATACTTTTGCACTATAAAATTACTCCTGCGTAACTGGCCTGGTTTTCAATGAAACCGGCCACCGTCACCGAAACCGGTGTGGGAGTTATAATAATTATTATTAGTTTCAAATAATTATTATGAAGTAAGTGGTGGTGATTTCATTATAATAAAACCACACTCGCTACAGTACATAGCATTTGATGATTCTTTGCTTTGTAAGCGTTTCATTTATAAATTAGAATTCATAATGTTTACTTAATAAAAAAATAATCTGAGTTAATATGAATAAACAGACGATGTTAGTTTTTTTAATATTGGTTTCTGTTTTGTTTGATAACATTGATGCAGCTTAAAAAAGGCTGACAAGCCCATTTTTTTTTATTTTACAGAATATTCGGAAATGAAGCCTTCAGGCTTAATTTTCTTGGAAAATTAGGAAGGTTTTGTAGACCTTCTAAAATGCAATTTGAAGGAAATATAAACGACGAGTTTTTGCCCGTGGCTTCGCTCGCGTTAAGAAGGATTATTATATACAAACTTTCATCCCCTATTTGAACCCCTTGGGGTTGGAATTTATCAAAATCCTTTCTTAGCGGATGCCTACGTCATAACATCTTTGTTTGGGCTGTGCGTTGATAGATCACTATGTCAATCAGTCAGTCACCCTTGAGTTTTATATATATAGATAGATTTAAAAATGGCACGCCTCCCATGTCATACGCTATAATTATCTAAATTAAAACACGGCTGCCGCGTCATCAGCAATGAATCGCTTAAACGCCAAAATAATTATTTTAATTGAAGTGACATGAATGATCCATTTCACTTCAATTAAAATAATTATATTTAAAAGTGGTTATGTTGATTTTTTAGGGCAATGATATTAATTCGGCACTCTTCTCTGAGGGCTATTACAGAAGCTCTGCAGCCCCTGTACCAATAGTTGCAGCGGTACTGTTGTCTCATAGAATTTGTGTGTCTCTTGACGTGACTAAATCGATGTCGGCCTATCGTCAGGACTTGGTTGCCAAGTTTCGAAATCGAAATACTCACTTCTTCATTCGATACTGAAATACAACAGTAACATGAATTAAATGTTCAGATGAAAACAATAATTAAGGAGAATTCAAAATTCTTGCAGGAGCTTTGTGAAGAAGAATTAACACAAATTACGCGTCAAAAACAATGTACTTTTTACCAAATATAAACCATAAAGTTAATATACCTAGCGGAATAGAGAAACAAAGGCCTGAGCAAGAGAGATGTCACTATCAGTAACAATGCGTGGTAAAAAGAGACGTGTGATACATGACAGCAGCACTCTTTTTTTGACGTCCAGTCGGCACGTGCGTTGACAATTTAATCTCATAGGTTTCATGTTCAATCATGCTTGTGTAAGTGTAGACATACACATATTTTTCACACAGATGAAAACCAAGTTCGGTTTCGTTTGACAGCTCGAGATTGTTGCTCTATTCCGCTAGGTATATTAACCTTATTGTATAAACTTACAATAAAATCACCACAGCTTGTTTTTACATTAAATAAAATCATATTTTTCTTATTACAGACCCAACAATAGACACTGTCGTTTATCAGTGACAGTGTCTATTGTTGGTTCTGACGATGACGTCATCGAGTGTCGTGACGGTCGCCTTGCAGCCCGTGGACCGGCGCGTGCTGCACACCCATAGAGCCTTGGTGTCATTCAAGTAGTTCCTGTTGTACCGGTAGCCGCCGACCAGGAGCGCCGGATAGCCACGACTGGTCACCGTGAACACCGGCTCCAACAGATCCTTAAAGCATGCACCTGAAAAGCATACAGAATCGTAGACATGGTTTATGGTGAACTAAATATTTTATGCTAACTTACTTTAACCGTAGAAAAATTCAGTCCAAACCTACCAAACAGACAATATTTTAACCCCGCTGTGTCATAATAAAAATTATATTTTAATTTCAAAATGTCAATGTTAGTAGTTTCAGTTCACTCAATAAAGTAGTTGTAGCATGCGTGAGCGAACCCATACGCGATTTCTGTCTGTCTGTTTATCAGCCATCCAAATCGCTGAACCGACTTTGCTGAGGTATGGAGATACTTGAGTTGGGGGAAAGGACATAGGATATTTTTTATCCCGGAAAAATGTACGGTTCCCACGCGATTAACGAATTTTGGCACAACGGAATTGCGAGCGATATTCTAGTGTTTTATAAATAAGTAACGATATTTCTCTGTAATTACTTTAATGGTTATGAGAGTTCGATACTTTGATTATAGTCTCGCTTAGGGTGATGATGGATGCTCTGCAGCCGAGGCTGGTCCTTTTGCTGCAGGTCCACTGCACTCTCTCCCCGGTGTAGCAGCCACGCCGGTTGTAACGGTATTTGCCCATCTCTATCACGGGCTTACCGAATCTCGAAGTCGTGATCCGAGCTAATGAAAAAAAATAGTACGTTTTATGAGAAATAAAAAAATCGGTCCGTACCGTTAAAGAGCAAAAGTAAGCCACAAATTGAGTTTTATGTATGGGAGCCCCCCTCATTTTTGTATTTTAGTTTAATATTTTTAGTAATTATTAAAGTAAACATATAATAAATAATTTTATAAAAATTTCAAGTGTCTAGTTGTTACCATTATTGAAATCGATCAAAGAAGGCCAAAAAAATCACGTTTCTTGTTTGGAAGCCCCCCTTCATTATTAATTTTTTTTAGTATTTCTTGTTATAGCGGCAACAGAAATACACATTCTGTGAAAATTTCAGAAGTCTAGCTGTAGCGGTTTTTGAGATACAGCCTGCTGACAGACAGACGGACAGACAGACAACGAAGTCTTAGTAATAGGGTCCCGTTTTTACCCCTTCGGTACGGAACCCTAAAAAGGGAAAGTCATTCAACATATTTTGCTTTGATTATATACTACACTAGATAGAGCGTCGCAAAAACAGGCCAGCTTTTCTGTGCTTGTGTGCGTGACCGCTTTGTTTTACACTCACGTTATGTCATTCAATATGTCTATGTGTGTGTGCAAAATGTTGCCACCTATTAACATACCTCCCGATAAATAGGATAAATCGATCGGGATTGATTCGTGTGTACGACTATGTGTAGCACTGACGGGCAAATCGCGGCGTTGTGTCCAACAGTTGATTTTTTTTTGGACGGAATCGCGCGACTTAGGTTCTATCTAGTGTAGTATATAATCAAAGATATTTTGTTTACAATTAGTTATCTGTATTAAATATGGCACTGCCAAATAGCCGTTACTAAATTGAACCTTGATCAAAATCATTAAAAGATCAAGCATCTTAAAACAGAATCATTTATTTGAGTGTCAATGAATTTCTGCAAGCCTATAGAAGTTGGATACTCAAGCTATCATAATTTTTCTTAAATCGAGGCCCTACAGCCGTTGAACCTTCTTGTCAAATTTTGAGAAGATCTTAACACAATCTTCTCAAATTCTTCTTAATATTATATTGTCAAGACTCAAGAAGGTTTAATAGGTACTAGCCAATAACTAATTACAGACATTGACGTTCTAAACTTGCAAGAAATTTAATTTAAAATAAAAGCAAACATTACACACCACTTAATATATTTTGTGAATTTTTCAAATTGTAGCAGGTTTCTTAGTCAATGGTAATGGGAGTCGGAGACTTTGACAATAGTCTCGTGAACGGTGATGATCGACGCCCTGCAGCCGGTCGACCACTTGCTGCAGACCCACTGCGCCCTGTCCCCCATGTACGCGCTGCGGCGGTTGTAGCGGTACCCACCAATCGCTATCACCGGCCTACCGTTCCTTGAAGTGGTGTATATAGCTGTAGAAATTGGTAATTCATTGAAGATAAAAATCAGGTAAAACACTCCGTAATGGAACTTTAGAAGTTTATGCTACATATTATTACATCATATACTCTCATTATCAATTAGGTCAGGTCTTCATTATCAATAGTATTAGACATTATTGGCATGTTGTGAAACAAATGATGCAATAAAAGGTGGTATTGCAACGATAGAGGTATGCTAGATTTTGTACAAGGTCAAAGAATCACAAAAATAATAATATTAAAAGTAAGCTTAAGGACAAAAATCATTAGTTACCAAAAATATTATAATTTATAATAATCAAAAGCCTGACACGTTTCCTGAATTTTTGTTAGCAGCTTCACCAGTCAGAAAACCGGTATTACACGTTCACGTAATTTTGTCTGATGACTGAATGAAGGTTTAGGTGTTGTTCTGTTTAAAAATTAATACCTTAATATCTGACTGTAATTATTAAAGTATGTAATCAAATCTTACCAAGAACTAATAACAAATGCAATTGAAAAATAAGAAATAAAATCCTGAATTTGTACTTTTAAAATCCTTTTTACTTATTATTTATTAAAAATACTGCGATTAGAAACGAATACACAATAATTATAAAACATTTTTAAATTAGTGTTTATGGTAGTCATTCATTTTGACGATTTCATCAGCGACAGTGGTAATGGATGAGCGACATCCAGCGTACCACTTCACACAGATCCAGAGGCACTTGGCGTTACCCTTCCTGTAGCTACTGTGGCGGTAGTACTTATTCGACCCCACGTGCATAGTGGGTCGGCCGGTCCGAGTAGTACCCATTGTAATGTCTGCGAAAATTATTAAATACAACAATATAAAATATACAAATACAACAAATAATAATTTGAATTACATTATCACATAAAAAATAATAGATTTGAATATTATTTAAAAAATATTATTTTATGAACAAAAAGAAAAGATCATTTAGTTTTTTGGTTATACTTTTTAGTTAGTGGTTATGGTTCTCGTTCATTCGGACGATCTCCCCCCCAACAGTGGAGATGGATGATCGACATCCACGGCACCACTTCACACAAACCCAGAGGCACCTTGGATTGTCTTCTCTGTAGCTACTGTGGCGGTAGTACCTGTACGGACCCACGTGAATGAGGGGTCGGCCGGTCCAAGTAGTACCTATTGTAATGTCTGCGAAAATTATTAAAATAATAATATACAAATACAACAAATAAAAATTAAAATTACATTAGCATATACAATAGAATAGATTTAAATATAAGCGAAATATTATTTTATAAACAAAAAGAAAAGATCATTCAGTTACCTAATAGATGTTAAGAACATAATTATTTAAACGATAAAGAACTTAAAGGTACATTCAGAAATATTTAATCATTAAATATTGTTGTTTTTGTCAATAACTTCGGTAATCATTAAATGTCTTGAATGCAATCATAAAAGAAAAAAACAATTTCTTTGGTTATACTTCATTAGTTAGTGGTTATGGTTTTCGTTCATTCGGACGATCTCCTCCCCAACAGTGGAGATGGATGATCGACATCCACCGCCCCACTTCACACAAACCCAGAGGCACCTTGGATTGCCTTCTCTGTAGCTACTGTGGCGGTAGTACCTGTACGGACCCACGTGAATGAGGGGTCGGCCGGTCCGAGATTTACCCATTATAATGTCTGCGAAAATAATTGAAAACAAAATAAAAATACGAATACAACCAAGTTAAATTATGTTTAAATATAATAATAACTTTAATAACAACATAAAACAGAACTGAATATAATCCAAACTAATATTATAAATGAGAAAGTGTGTCTGTCTGTCTGTTACCTCTTCACGTCCAAACCGCTGGACCGATTTTGCTGAAATTTGGCGTGGAGATACTTTGAGTCCCGAAAAAGGACATAGGATACTTTTTATCTCGAAAAAATGTACGGTTCCGCTGCGATTAACGTTTTGGCGCAACGAAGTTGCGGGCGTTATCTAGTATAAAATAAACGAAGAGAATTAAAGATAGATAAATTAGCTTGAAGATTTTATATACATAAATATTATAAAGGGCTTAGTAGTCACAACCAAAGACATTAAGCAATTACTTAAAAAAAATACTCCGTGAATGATTTGGCATACAATCCAAACATTTCATTCAGTAAGTAATTAATATTATGGTAATCATTAAATGTCAAAGCAATAATTTAAAAAAACTAAAGTTTTTTCGTTCATACTCTATTTATTTGTGGTTATGGTTCTCGTTCATTTTGACAATCTCTTCCTCAATAGTGGTGATGGATGAGCGACACCCAGAGCACCACTTCGCACAGACCCAGAGGCACCTTGCATGGCCTTCTCTGTAGTTGCTGTGGCGGTAATATCTGTACGGGCCTATGAGTAGTAATGGCCGACCACTCCGAGATGTACCAATTACGATTTCTGCAAAATAATTAAAATTACTATAGACGACTTAAGAGCCACTATACAATTAATTAAAAATTCATTGGAAATCCTAAATACAAAAAAAAAAACAAATATAAAAAACTTGGTACATTGCAAATATAAACAATTATAACACTATGTCATGCCACATAACTTTATAAAAACATTTTAAAAAGACTGAATACCTAGCTTCAAATTGAATAAACATAATAAAAAAGTATTTTTACAATTATTTATTTAAATTTTATGCTTACTGCTTAGTGATTATGATTTCCATTTATTTTGACTATCTCATTCTCAATAGTGGTGATGGATGAGCGACATTTTGCATTTTTCTTTATGCAGACCCAAAAGCACTTGACGTTCCCCTCTTTGTAGCTACTGTGGCGGTAGTACCTGTACGGACCAATTTGTAATAAAGGCCGACCAGTCCGAGATGTACCCATTATAATCTCTGTAAAATAAATTTTAGAATTACCATTATAATAGGCATGATGACTAAATTTTTTTCTTATTGGTAATTAAAAGACCCTTAAAAAATAGAAACATCGCTGAAAGAATTACTCTGATAGCTTAAAAATTCACCAAGATATGACAATTCAAACATCTCATAAAATAGACCGGTCCGAAACGCTCCATACAAAGTGCTACGAAAGACTGACGTCACTCTTTCGTAGTTTGTACGCATCGGGAGAGAACTTTGTTCGATAGGTATATTAAATATTGCGTTTATGAAAGTGGTTTCTTAACAAAAGTAGCTTTTAATTGCATAAGTTAACGAACGGTATACAAATATTAAGAAATTTAATCGAAAAAAAAATCGACTTGATTATCCAACTTTGAAGGCGTATAAGAAAAAAATACAAATGCTATCGAACTGAAATTTTGGGAGCACTTATTTTTTACCGTGATTTCTTTATTTTATTAACAAAATTTGCTAATCTTTGACCTTGTCATCATCCCTATTGTAATAGCGATTATTGAGAAATGAAATTATTTTTATTCATTAAAAATAACGGTACTGTAGTGAGATTTACCCTTTAATGCAAGCGTTCGGTCGGCATTTAGTATTTTTTTAGCTATTTTTGGAGAGCACCGTAATTTTATATAGTCAAAATCCTATGATTATGCAAATTGTGCTTTAACACAGGGTTTTGAATAAAATTTGATACTGACACGAGAAAAATCAAATGCCGAGACAAATAAATTCTCAAAATCGAATCAAGGTTTATTTCTTACTGTTCAATGATTATGATCTTTATATACTTTGACAATCTCATTTCCAATAGTCGTGATGGACGATCGACATTTCGTATATTGCTTTATGCAGACCCAAAGGCACTTGAGTTTCCCCTCTCTGTAGTTGCTGTGGCGGTAGTACCTGTACGGACCCATGAGTAGCAACGGCCGACCAGTCCGAGATGTACCCATTATAATCTCTGTAAAATAATTAGAATTACCATTATTATAATAGCGATAATCGTGAAATCAAAGTATTTTTAAGAACTCATTAAAAGTAATGGTACTATAGTAAGATTTACCCTTAATCCATCCAAGCTTAATTTGATCGGCATAGTAGGATTTACTATTTAGCTATTTTGGAAAAATAAAACATAGAGCATTGTAATCTCATACAATCAAAATCTTATGATCACGAAAATTGTGCCTTACCCTTTGTTAAGGCACAATTATAATATGACTCAGCTTTGTCCACACTGTACCTTTTTATGTTCGTCAAGGGCATGCGTTATAGCGCAGTCAACAGCGAACGTGAGGCATGCCCGCGACGCATGCCCTCTGACCGTATCCAAAAAACAAAAATGACAATGTTGGCGTTGCGTTCGTTGACGCATTTAATTATAAAATGCGCCAAAAGAAAAGTTAAATGAAAGAAGATGACGAAAATTGAAGACGAAAGCGCATAGTGTGGACATAGCTTATGGGTCTTGAATAGATACTGACACAAGAAAAAAAATAAACCAAGACAAATCTCAATTCAGATTACTGCACCCAATTTGGACAAACATGAAAAATAAATTCTCAAAATCGATTCAATTTTTACTTACTGTTCAATGATTATGATCTTTATTTATTTTGATAATCTCATTTTCAATAGTGGTGATGGATGATCGACATTTCATATTTTGCTTTATGCAGACCCAAAGGCACTTGAGGTTTCCCTCTCTGTAGTTGCTGTGGCGGTAGTACCTGTACGGACCCATGAGTAACAACGGCCGACCAGTCCGAGAAGTACCCATTATAATCTCTGTAAAATAATTAGAATTACCATTATTATAATAGCGATAATCGTGAAATCAAAATTAAAAATAATAGTACTATAGTAAGATTTACCCTTTAATCCAAGCTTTTAATCGGCATAGTCGTATTTAGCTATTTTTGGAAAAATAAAACATAGAGCATTGTAATATCATACAATCAAAATCTTATGATCACGCAAATTGTGCCTTACCCTTAGTTGAGTCACAATTATATTATGACTCTATGGGTCTTGAATAAAATTGGATACTGACTAAAAGCACCTAATTTGGACAAACATAAAAAATAAATTCTCAAAATCGACTGAATTTTATTTCATTTTTAAATATTGTGTTCAATTATTATGATCTTTATTCATTTTAACTATCTCATTTCCAATAGTGGTGATGGATGATCGACATTTCGTATTTTGCTTCATACAGACCCAAAGGCACTTGAGGTTCCCTTCTCTGCAGCTGCTGTGGCGGTAGTACCTGAACGGACCCACAGGAGTCCACACCGCCGTTTTTCCATACAAACGTTGTCCCCTGTTTCCTCCCTGGATAATGATAGTAGAGTTTTGATTATTTTCCTGAATATCTATGGCCACCATTAGCATGTCCCTATGTTTTCTTTTTTTTCATAATTTTATTATTAAAAAAGATAAGAACGTCCAAAAACCCAAAAAAAAATGGCCATATTTTCTTCTGTGTTCAAACACCCAGAAAACAAAAGTGGCTAAAATATACAAAAAAAAAAAAAACAGGAACACAGCTCAAGCCTTGCTTTAATTCTTAATGAAAAAGTACTTAAATCGGTTAAATTTTGGAGAAGGAATCAGCGGACAACGAATCGAAGATTTTCTGTTCTTTTATTAGAACTTTTGTCGTATTGTCTCTATCGCGCTCTGCGGACGGAGACTTGAGATTGGTGAGACAGCAATACATTTTCAAATACCTATTTTCAATTTCTCTCGCCCCTGGTGTATCCTCTTAAAGGCCGGCCGGTCCGAGATGTGCCCATTACAATATAAGTAATGTATTATCATTGAATACAAAAAAAATTATCTCAACTAAAATTACAAGTACATAGTACATAATATAACACATATTATAACATTAGTGATCATCATTATTTTTTTACACATTATAAAACTTTTGTTTGATATCAATTAATGTTTTTGATATAAAAACCACAGCTCTATAAGGTGAAAATCATTTTTATTATTTTATACAAAAAATAAATCAACAATAACAATTAATAATTTAAGTTTGTCGAAAACGAACACAATAATATTTATAGCTTTCTAAATTTAATAAAATAGATCATAATTTTAAAAATATTAGATAAGTAGGTACTTAGTCTCGAAATTTTTAGTTTACATGCAATCACATAATCTAGTCTGTGTGATTGTCAATGTAGTGAACATTCTACGTAATTATTATATTTTGTCATTAGAGGTTGTTTTAATAGTACTTAACAAGAAAATGATACTTGAGTTATTAAGATTCGTGAGAAATATAAACTAAATAACATTATTAAATTGGACTATCTATATGAAACTAGTGATTGTGTTCGTTTTTCATTGAAACGATCCTGTTGTAGTTAGTTTTGACGGACGCCCGGCAGCCCTGCTTGGACTTGTTGCACACGTAGTAGCCGTTAGGTCCCTTGCTGTTGCTGTGCCGGTAGAAGCGGAAATCGCCCAGCTGGATCACGGGCTTGCCGGCCCGAGATAGACTAAATGTCGTTTTCTCTGAAATGCAAACCGTCATGATTGTGTAACAGACCACATGGCGATGCGACTCTTTATAATTTATATGCCAAGGTTTGCGTGGAACTTTGACCACTTTGGTAATTTCTTACTGATAAAGATCACTTACTGGTAAATTACTTCTTATTGATAGAATTGTATTAGATTGCAACGTTATGGTAACTACGTACATACAATTAGAAAAAAATATACTTTCGTAAGCTTTATTATTCGTAACATTCCGATTTCGACCTCCTAAAATAGTCATATTATTATTATATATCTTTTCTTTTTATATTATATCTTAGCGTAAGAAGTAACTTATAAAATATACTAGCTGTCCCGGCAAACGCTGTTTTGCCATAATATAAAGTATTTCGCCCATATTATTTTATTGAAATGACTAAATAAGTATGTCACCATGGCAACGTCCATCGCTATCCCGTCGCACAACCAATGGTCGCCGTAAAACTCGAGTTGTAATAATTTACTATTATTTATTCAACAAATGCACTTATCAATATAAAAAGTACCCAGTAGCCGATTCTCAGAGCTACTGAATATGCATATAAAAATCAGTAAAGCCGTTTCGGTGGAGTACGGTAACTAACATTGTGACACGATAATTTTATATATAAGATTTACAGCACAAGAACAATGCACTAGCTAACTCCTTTGACAAGCTCAATATATGTCACCGAACTAGTCCTTATCTACTTTAGTATTCGGCGTTTTCACCTACTTTAGAAACGTGGCACTGAGTTTGTTAGTTTGAATAACGTAATCAATCTTTGTTTGGGTTATTTGAAACAAATTACTGAATGCTAATTTGCAAACACGCGTTTTCTTTCCTGCTAATTCTATAAAATATTGACATGATATTTTTCTGTTAATGGTACCATCACGTTGTCTTCGTCTTGACACAGGCATTGTAACAATGCAATTAAGAAGTAAAGCATTTTTACCGTTTTTATCCAAAGAATAGAAATGATCTAAAAGAGTCTGCCTTATGTCTATAGGGAAGTTGGTGGAGCACTCTAATCTACACTTTTCACGACATAAAATCCCTTTTTCAACTTCTTTCTTTGGAATGACCTTATCACTGGATGTTATATATTCTAGTCCTCTCTGTCTAGCAAGCGCTACAGCCTTCCTCCTATTGTATCCATTTTTTGATCGTTTTATCCTTGAGTTTTCTGTTGGAAACGATTCACTTTTTTCAGTTATTGGTATTTGATTTTCATTCTTCGTACATGTTAATTCATTAACCACGTCGAGGTTATGTCGATTAGCAGTACTGTCAGAATCCTGGCATGTAAAATTTTCTAGACATAAATCACTAGTCGATGGAGAGAACAATTTAAAGATTCGTGAAAAACTTTTTTCATCAGCAGCCTCGCTGCAGTTAACAAAGTGCGAACAGGTTTCTGTAAAATAATAAAGAAAGTCACAAAAGATATTATTATTTATTAATTTTAATTTAATCTATTTATTAATTTGGTTTAATTTATTGAGTTTAATACCGGATAAATACCACGTTCTCACAGAAAACCGGCGTGAAACAGCGCTTGCGCTGTGTTTTGCCGAGTGAGTGAGTTTACCGGAGGCCCAATCCCCTCACCCCTACCCTATTCTCTTCCCTACCCTCAACTATTCCCTTCCCTTCCCTACCCTCCCATATTATCCTATTCCCTCTTAAAAGGCCGGCAACGCGCTTGCAGCTCTTCTGATGATGCGAGTGTCCATGGGCGACGGAAGTTGCTTTCCATCAGGTGACCCGTTTGCTCGTTTGCCCCCTTATTTCATAAAAAAAAAAGTTAAATTTTATTTATAACTTTTAATCAATTTAATTTAAGTTTATTGTATCATAATTATTATGCATGAACTAGATTATTTTTAATTTAATTGTGTATTTTTGAATTTTTATGTGATGCTATTAATGAAATTTTCACATGATATGGGTCTTTGATGCCTGAAATAAAGACATTTTATTTTATTTATTATTATTGTATATCAAATTACTTTGGCAGCACATATTTAAAAACATTTTATATGTGTCTTTGTTTAATTCAAATCAGGCGCAAAAAGTAACTTATAAAATATAATTAATAACTTATAAAATATAATTGATTGTGCACGTCCTATCTGCTGTCTTTTACATTGCATCTCTCCGTAGGGCTGCTGTAAAAGATTTCTTTTAGAAATAAGCAGTTCCTTTGTATCGTCTTTCCGTGTTAATTGTATCTTTATGTATTTTTCTTAGTTAAATAAAAAAAAATATTTTACAGCACAAGAACAATGCACTAGCTCCGTTGACAAGCAAATATTATGTCACCGGGCTAAATTTAAAAACTCCGTATCTACTTTAGTTCCCTGTGTGCGTTAGCGGTGTTACTGACTAGTCTAACCACAAGCAGGTAGCGGACGCTTTCAGGGTGCACTTCTCTGTGCGCTCGCCTCTGACTTCGTTCGATCCGAGAATAAGCAATACTGAGACCATGATGAATAATCAGAACACTAAAATACCAGCAAAATTAGTGTCCAGGATCATCTCCAAAATGTAACGGGGAAAATCCCCGGATCATGCATAGAATTAGAACGTAGTATTTTGATATCGTTGGGGTCATGATGGTCTCAGGCCGGTATAAATAGTAAATACTCAAGATGCATCTCGGTCTCAAGACACGGTTCAGGCTCTGTGATTGGTTGGTTGTCAACATTTGGACCACTCATAGAGCCGAAGCGCGTCTTGAGACTGTGATGCATCTTGAGTACTGACTATTTATACCGGCCGCAGTATTGAACAATTTATGTATGCGGGGGTTCATCTGCCGCGAGTGCTGTCTTCGTTCTTCACTCTGTGCATAGGCCACACCTACCTGCCCGAACCACCTATGCGTACACTAGTAGTGCCTGTAGTGAAGAACAAAACGGGTGACAAATCCGATATGAAAAACTACCGGCCCATCTCTCTCGCTACTACCGCGGCGAAGGTGCTTGACAGTGTGTTGAATGGTTTTCTTACGGATTATATCAAGGTCAGCGATGCACAGTTCGGCTTTAGGACAGGAGTATCGACTGACAGTGCCATTTTTTGCCTTAAACACACTGTCAATAATTACGCCGCGAGGAGGACGCCGGTATACACGTGCTTCCTCGACTTGTCGAGGGCTTTTGACCTGGTTGCCTATGATATCCTGTGGAACAAGTTGAGGAGCTCGGGTCTGATAAAATACAGCTAATTACAACAATACCTTCGTCACTATTCTCCATAATGAAAATGCGGCTTAAGCTGCGCGTCCACTGGATCGGAATAGGAGCGTACGCAGCGTACGGAGCGTCGTCATTTACGAAATGCCGATGGGGTGCGTCCACTGCATTCGTATTCAGCATTGGCAAGTTAGTTATTTTTAGTCCGTTATAGTCTGTTAACGTGCATTTTCATTATGGAGAATAGTGACGAGGATATTGTTATAATTAGCTGTATTTTATCAGAAGAGGAAAAGAGAAACAAGAGGAAACGAAATTCATTATTTGCCTAATTTCATCCCAAATATTGTCTCTCCTCAGTTGGTCATCATAATGCTGATGTTATAGATTGTAAAGTTCTTCATATTTTTCAACTAAAGTAATTAAAATATCGTCATTCATCGTGAGTAAGTACCGGCATTTCGTAAATGACGACGCTCCGTACGCTCCGATTCCGATGCAGTGGACGCGCAGCTTAAGTATCTCGGTCTTATTGTGACCAGTGACCTACGAGATGACTGTGACAGAGCGGGACTGCAGAGCATTGGCGGTGAGAAGCAACAATATGCTCGCCCGCAGGTTTGCTCGCTCTACTGCAGACGTCAAAATAACTCTAAGTATGTAAGGCGTTCAGTCAGTATTTTTATACGAGCGGCATGTGGGTGACATACACCAGTCGAGCCTACAACGTTCTGCGCGTACAGTATAACAACGCTTTAAGGATGCTGTTGCGATTGCCGTGGCGCTGTAGCGCATCGGGCGTGTTTGCGGAGGCCCGTACTGATGGCTTTCACGCTATCATGCGCAAAAAAGCCGTTACTCTGCTGCAACGTGTTCGCAACTCTCGGAACAGCATCCTAAAAATGATTTCTTGTAGACCAGATTGCCCTATTCAGAGGCATTAGGTGGAGGTAGCACTGGGCCTAAAATAAACATTATATTGTAACAATACTAACATAGGTTAAGTTATTGATTGTTACTAACACATTAACTAATATTTTTATGGGTTTAACCCATAAAAATGCCTGAAATAAACATATTTTATTTTTATTTATTTATTTATTTTAGTATTCGTCGTTTTCCCCTACGATCCATCTTTAGAAACGTAACAATGGGTTTATTAATTTTAATAAAGTAATCGATCTTTCTTTGGGTTACTTGAAACAAATTGCTAAAAGCTAATTTGCAAACTCGCGTTTTCTTTCCTGCTAATTCAATAAAATATTGACATGACATTTTTCTGTTAATGATACAATCACGTTGTCTTCGTCTTGATACAGGCATTGTAACAATGCAATTAAGAAGTAAAGCATTTTTACCGTTTTTATCCAAAGAATAGAAATGATCTAAAAGAGTCTGCCTTATGTCTATAGGGAAGTTGGTGGAGCACTCTAATCTACACTTTTCACGACATAAAATCCCTTTTTCAACTTCTTTCTTTGGAATGACCTTATTACTGGATGTTATATATTCTAGTCGTCTCTGTCTAGCAAGCGCTACAGCCTTCTTCCTATTGTTTTCATTTTTTGATCGTTTCATCCTTAAGTTGTCTGTTGGAAATGTTTCACTTTTTTCAGTTACTAGTCTTTGATTTTTATTCTTTGTACATGTTAATTCATTAATCCTGTCAGTATCCTGGCATGTTAAACTTTCTAGACGTAAATTAATAGTCGACGGAGAGAAAAATTTCAAGGTCCGTGAAAAACTTTCTTCTTTTTCATCACCAGCTTCGCTGCAGTTGACAAAGTGTGATGACTGCGAACAAGATTCTGTGAAATTATAAAAAAAGTCACAAAAGATTGTATGTAATATGTATGTCAACATTTTTAAGAAACTTATTAACTAGCCTCTTGATTTAGACGACGGGTTATTTCTTGTTATAACAATAATATCTATGGACGCATTACACCACGTCGGTCTGGCCCCGTGCTAAGTACCTGTTGGAATTGTGTTACGGGTACCAGACGACGGAAATATGTATATTTAATACTAATTTTATACTATACATATATTTAAGATTTTTATCATACAACACATTATATATTTAATACACAACCATAACCCAGGAATATTGAAAACTTTTTGTTCCGTCGGCGGGATTCAAACCTGCGACCCCCGGCTTGAACACTGACAACACGCTCAAACACTGAGCTACAGCGGTCGTCATAAAACATATAGTAAAAACATACAGAAATAAAACAAAATGCATCGTATAAGAATAAAAATAATAATATAGAAATATTAAATAGGATTACAAGATGACTGAGGTGAGGTAGTGTAATGTTATTGTAAAGTAACTGTAGCCTTTACAAAACTACCTCACCTTATGCTTCTTAAATTAGGCAACCAAATGATTTAGATGTTTTGAATAATATTCCAAACATCTAAATCATTGAGTTATATAAATATTTTTCCTTTTATACTTAAATTATTTTGGCCTCAGATTTTCCAAACACATTTTATACATCGACATTACACTCAAGAATCAAGCTTGAGGCTTTGCTGGAAAAACTGTTAGACCTATGTGTCTGGACAAGATTTATAATGTCTTTATAATTTTTATTAGGTCGATTTTGGAATTACCCTCAACAATCTGGCTTTGGGATCGAGGTTTTGGTGATGTTGCCTTTAAATATCTATATTAATACGTGAGCCAAAAACTTTGTATCCCTTTTGACGAAAAATGGGGAAACGTAGGTGAATGAAATTTTGCACAGTTATAGTTTATAATATGGTGAAGGAGTGCATCGAGCTAATATTATTTTGAAATTATGCTTTTATCATACATATTTTTAACAAATGAAACATTACACACACTACAACACACACACTTGGAAAAATGACAGATTTTTGAGTGACAAGCCTATACATTCGAATTATACTCTTATTTATGGTTGAATTCTGTTGACACTTGACATCAAGGTAACAAATTGAAAATGGATTATAGTTTTTTTATTATTATTATTGAATCTTAGATACTATTAGACAATGCTTACACGGCCAGTCTGTGATCAGCTGAGGCCCAAAGACAAGAGTTGAAAAAAATATGATAAACTCAATATTTTTTTACAAAATATAGGTAGTAGTCCTAATGTCGTTGAAACTAAGGTCGAATTTCGACCATTGGGCGATCTTTAGTTTAAGTAATGACGTAATCTAATATTTCCGTTTTTTTTTTTAACAAATTGCTGAATCGTATCTGCTAACTTTGCAAACTCGCGTTTTCTTTCCTGCTTTCATCCAATTGTTCCTAATTCCTTTCAATTGATTATTTCTCCCTGAATTCTTCTTTAATAGGAAATACTTTACTTCTTACGGCAGTAGTACTTTGTTTTTCGTTCTCCGTACAGGTTAATTTATTATCCTTGTAGAGATCATGTTCACTTTCACCATTATCATTTTCTAAACATAAAACGCTGGTGAAGGGACAATTATTTTTTAGGTTTCGTAGATATTCTTCATCAGTATCCTCATTTACAAAATATTATGATGACAGTAAATAGGTAAAAAATATAACTAATTACAAAAATGTTGTAACTTACATAAGTAAGGTTATGGTTACATAACCTTTGGATATTATTTAAATGTATTTGCAATTAGTATTAAACTGATGAATGTAATAATGTAGAAGCGATTAACAATTACTCTCAGTTAATCAAATCAATGCATTATATTTTAATTCATTTAAAAACGATGTAGGTACATAATGCATTTTTATTTCAGTCATTTAACTCATAATTTTGCCTTTGCTTTTACGCACGAGTGTTCGTTGGCGTTGCCCACTATTCTGTTGTTATCGACGAAGACAGTGGCCCTACACCCGTAGTTCTTCTTCACACACATCCAAGAAGTCCTAGCTTTTCTCATTGAAATGTATTTTTTGTTGTACCGAAAACCGCCGTGCAACAAAAACGTATGCCCATGCTTAGATTCACCATACTTGAGAACTAAAAAGTTCCAAAAATGAATAATGGATAAAATTAATATATATTTTTAAAACTCATTTTACATATAAATATAATTATTTTTATTACCATGCATTATTTTTATGGTTTTCGTGATCTTTCTGAAATTATAATTTGTTTTTCATTCAAGAATTGATATTTAATGGTAATAGGAAATTATATTATATCAGTTTAAAAAATCAGGTAATTTCAAATAATATGTTTTTAAACAATTTGTTGTGAAATGTTTCAAAGCACTTTCTTTGAATGCAGAGAGTTTTGTCACATTTTTTACATCTCCAACGGCTTTTTAAGTGGCAGATAACGCATCGAAGTTGTTTCTTGATTTTATACGGAAAATGACCGAAGGAAACTGAAGATGCTGAAAGGAGAGGTCGTGAATGTATATTTTAAGCTCAATTGCCAAATTTACTAAAAGGTGTAAGCACGGCTGCAAAAATCAAATGTTTGCAGATGTGCTTAAAACAAAGCAGTACTAAAATATTTAACATTAGTTGTATGATTAGGTCATTTTTAATAAAATTTCAATGTTTCATGTAAGTATTGTTTATATTACTTTTGTTTTACAAACTAAATACGGGTTTACATTATTCCAATCTTAGTTGGTGTTGTGACTATAGCTCTTTTATTCCTGTACACTTTAGCATTTTCTTTCCATTGTTTTCGTTTTTGTCCGAGTTCCTTAGTATTCTTTTCAATAACCGATTTTACCCAACCCTTCTCTTTTTAAGTAGTTAACAAATTACAATCCAAAATATATCTTGTTAAGTACTATTTTATAAGCAACCGCCTGTACAACGTGCTGAGTTTGTATATTGTAACTATACTTGGATGCTAATAAAGTCTTTGATTTGATTTGATTTTATTAAATATTTTAATATTTCCTTTTCCCGCAGTTTTTCTAAAGAGTCTCCATTATTTTTCATCTTTTCTCGCATCGTCCTATCATACTCTTTGTTTTTTTTTTTCTGTTTCAGAATTTCTATTGGTAGCGCCATTTTTCTTCGACATAATTGATGTTTACGTTTAAAATCAACAACATGAAATAGAACTCGTAAGTGATCAATAAAATAACTATATAATACTGTGTTAAATTATAAACTAAAATGCATAATTAAAATACACGTTACTCGAGGTACGCATTAAACACAACCTTTTTACACACAGATTGTAATAATAATACTTTTGATACAAAAAAATCTGATTAGAGCTCGATCATTTACATTAGTAAAGATGAGCTATTTAATAACTACTGGAAATCTTGAAATGAATAAAGCTAATCAAGCCATAATATTACACCGTGACTTTCTTTAATCATGAGTGTGCTCATTGAATTCCTTAACGATATCGTTCCCGAAGGTGGTGATGGAGCCCCGACACTGGAAGCGGCTCGACCACTTGTAGCAGATCCAGCGCCGCTTGTCCTTAATCGCGGTCGGACCAGCATACAGATTATACTTGTGGCCCTTGTACATCAGTATCGGTCTGCCACGTGTAGACAGCAGGAACTCCGGACCTGTATCAGCAATAATGTTTTCGGAGCACTTTCTTTAACTAAAATTGCAAAAATTGTACTATAAACGTAAACTAATTTTGTGTACCTCGGTCGTGGGGATCGCAGAAACAATAGATTGTCAATTGTTATGCGACAGCCGGGTGCCGCTTGGGGATTGATGGGTTAGTATAATTAAAGTCTTAGTTTATTTATAATCAGTTAATAATATTAATAAGAATGTAGAGCAATTTAAAGTTTTATTAATATTTTAGAGTTTACTCAAAATAATCGTCAAAATATTATGTTATTTATTTTAACTGAAAAAAGCATCTAACATAAAACACATCTATTTTCGGTAATTTATATTATGCGAAGAGACGATGTATTTGCCTTTACAGTTATGTGGCGTTTCATTTATTATTGTAGAAGCGTATTTCATTGTCACGGTTCCCCTGCACGTTTTTCTTTTGATACAGTGCCAGTAGACTGTGCCATCTTTGTTTACACGTTTCTTATTAAGTTTGCGCGTCCTGAGAATCATAGTACTGGTATCATTGGCATCGTCCTCTTTTGTTATATACACTACAGCGTTTGTTAAGTCTTGCACAGAATTAAATTCACAAGCTGAAACGAAAACATATCAAACATCTTAGGATAGCCACTTACTGATTGCTTATATTGGTCTCTTACAAACACAGTTCATACCAGTGTACGCCTTAAGCTGTACAATATTTAGGGCCGTAATACAAGGTCGTCACAGCCACTATTGGTGTATTTTAGTATCAACCGCGTAAACACTGCAGCTGTGCAAAGCAACGTCGCCATAATATCATTCAGTGAGTGGCACTCAATATAGTAAAAACGTTAGTAAAAAATATACCTTTGTGTTTAGATTGTTCTTCAATATATGTTATTCAGTGGTTGTGAGGAGTTTGTACAATGATCTCGTCGTGAACCGTAATGATGATGGACCTGCAGCCGAAGCTCCACCGACCACACACCCATCTCTTTCTGGGGCCCTTAGACACCTTAGAGGTATAATGGAGGCTGTAGTTGCAACCGTTTATATGAATCATCTGGTTACCTTGCCGAGACATTACGAACGTAGGTCCTGTAAATTGAAATTCGTATGAAACGAACGAAATCATTGGTGCGGTCAAATATTTTATTTGATTGTTTTTTTTTTTTTTCGGATAAGTATAAATTTGCGCTGACATGATGGAGAATTATTATACTTATTAAATTTATATAACTTTAAAATGTGTTTTTGTGCATGGACAAATTTAATCCGATATGTACATAAAAGTGAATTTTATTTAATTTTTAACAACATACAAATGCAAATATATTGTACAAAACCACATTAAATAATTCAATCTTATTTACTTAATCTTTAGTTCGAATCATCATCATCGTGGATTTCATGACTGTGTTCCTTATGGTGTTTGATAACTTCGTTATTAATTGTGATGACGAAAGAACGGCAGCCCTTAGACCACATGCCGCAGACCCATTTCTTCCTCTTGCACTTGTAGTCCCTCCGCATGCTGTAGTTGCAGCCCTGCAGTCGGATCATCAGGTTGCCGCGTGGAGACATTATCCACTTTGGTTTTTCTGAAAAAATAATGACAGTAAGATATCAAGAGTATTTCTCTTGGTATATTCATTTTGTTTTTATACTATTTACTAGCTGTCCCGGTGAACTTCGTGTCACTTTAAAACCTTCCCTGGACTTCTACGAATATTTTAAGACTAAAATCAGCCCAATCCGTTCAGCCGTTTTCGAGTTTTAGCGCGACTAACACATTTGTAAATCCATTTTTATATATAAGATAATATTTATTATTATAAATTATCTTTTGGATACTATTTATTAAACAGCTGTTTGCGCTAGCCTTTTAACTTTTCTGGACTTGCGAGTATCTGTGGGTGATGTATAATTTACCCACCTGCTCATTTACTGGACCTCTTTAAAAAATAAATGAAAACTATCTACGTTCATTTATTCCAAATATTAATGTACATAAAATTTCACATAGTATTACAAAGTTGCTTGCCGATATCTGTAAATTTTATGCTTAGATCTCAAAAACTACGTAACAGATTTTGATGCTGTTTTTTTTTAATAGAAAGACTCAAGAAGACAGTTTTTAACATTAATTTCAGGGATCATAATGTAAAATTTTACATAGGCGATGCCGTGGCGGTCAGCTGGTTTAAAATATTGTGGAACTAGCGACCCGCCCCGGCTTCGCACGGGTATAAAATATATTATATAGCCTCTGAAAAAAATATTAAAATTGATTCAGCAGGTTTGATTTATATTCATTATTACTACCCGTGGCCCGCATTGGTCGGTACCGCCGCAAAAGCTACGTCTCGCAATTTTTAAATATGTAATATCTTCGAAAATATTCATTTAAATCATATGCTGTAAATGGCCATATAGATCTATATTAAATCAACAATGTATTTAAAGTGTTTAATTGAATAAGGATTAATGCAGTATTCGTTAAGATCGCTTTGAAAAATCAGCCATTATTTGTCGTAAAAAGTAAATGACAAAAAATGTTATTGTGGGGTATCCATAAGAGATAGACATACACCATCGCCGAGTTTTCTATAGACCTTTTCAACGTGTATAATACTTGATACATTATTTTGATAAATCTCGTAGGGTTCAGCATGCGCGGCAAATATTTAATTATTTACGACATCACATTAGAAACCCCATCAATAACTCAATCATTCTCCACTATTTAATGAATGTTATTATCTATATATTAATACGTGAGCAATAAACTTTGTATCCCTTTTGACGAAAAATAGAAAAGATTAAAGGGAACAAAGGGACATGAGGAAAAAAAAAGCGACTTTGTTTTATAATAATATGTAGTGATGATATGAGGGACGGTCACATAGGATTATCTTCCGACCCAGCCAGCGAGGTGGTATGCTCGGTAAGGCCGAGGCCCACTATATTGATTTTTAGCTGCTGCATATTATAGTATACACCGACGCTCTTAGTAGTTCTTCAGTCACAATATATTTCTTTATTAATGTGTGTGTTCGTTGTTCTGTGTGACGACCTCTTGGTTGATGGTGAGTATGGAGGCGCGGCAGCCGCGGGACCAGTGGTTGCAGAACCACCGCTTCCGTTCCCCTTTGTACCTCTTACACATGTTGTAGCCGTATCCCTTTAACCAGATCACTGGGTTGCCATATACCGACAAAGAAAACCTTGGCTGATCATCTAAAAATTTCGTTCAAATTCAAATCAAAACTATAACTTTTATATAGACAGCTATACATATTGTTATTTTATCAAGAAGTATAATATTTAAGTAAAGTATTCATTTAATTAATATTTTATTTCTCGTATCATATCAAGACGTACATTTTATTTTAAACTTAAATTAGAAGCAAAAAAATCGTGTCCGATTCGTACGACACCAACTGTACAATTAATTAGTGTAATATTCTACACAAGAGGCTATTCACAATCATTTTAATGGCAATCATTATAATGGGTCATTTTGATTTTTAGTGTTAAAATGACTGATTTTAAATGTTATTTGTATTATTGTTTAAAATGTGTTAAAGGGTTAATTTGAAGTATTTAGGTATGAGGCAGCGTTGCCAGACGTCCCGATTTTTTTATCAAAATTAAATGTCCCGCTCGGGACAGGCTCAGACACCCTTTTCGGTGACTGCTCGAACGTACGTGCAGCGTGCTGAGAAAGAAAGGTGATAAGAGTGTGGGAGATAGATGGGTGTACTTTCTATGGCTACTTTTGCTATCTATTGTTACGTAAAATAATTTTTAATCAAATAAAAAGATAAAATCCGAAAACTTTTGATTTTAATTACGCTTTTTAGTAGGGTTGCTGAGGATTCCTCTTCCTCTTCCTCATAATGAGGAAGTTCCGCAATAATTTGGGTTCCTCAACCGTTACCGCATCCTCATAAATAAAAATACAAAAATCCTCTTCCGCTATCGCTTCCTTAAAATTTAGGAGGAATTTATGAGGAATTTCACTGCGCATGCGCGTCGCGTATCTAATCATGGCAACGCACACGCCAGAGCGCGATGCCGGACCGAACGGGCGAGCGAGACCTACCCTCTCGCCAACCCGTGATGTTCCTTGCTTGTTTGTTTTAATTTTATTGACATAATATAGCAAGCGTTGTTTTGTTTACGCGTGTACGCACTACGCAGAAACGCACGCAGCACTAATAATTTGATTTCTTTTATCGAAAATCGAAATGAGACCGAAGTGTAGTGCTATTTTTTTTTTTATTTGGTTCACAAAACAAGATATAATTCTATAATTATAATGCCGCCATTTTTTCTGAGTCCCACACTGCCCCCCTTTAGACCTTCAGCGCCCACAAGGAGGCGTAATCGCCCACATTGGGAAACGCTGTACTATATGAACGTACTTCCTCTTCCGCTTCCTCATCTACATCCTCTTCCTCAAAAAAATATCCTCTTCCTCATCCGCATCCTCTAAATTTGCGCGTGACAATTCCTCTTCCTCCTCCTCTTCCTCATAATCACTTCCTCAACAACCCTATTTTTTAGTATGTGCCACTTTTGACGAAAGAATCCCGTTATTTTCACTCAAAAAGTTCCAAAGTCCCGACTTGACACAAAAAAAAATCTGGAAACGCTGGTATGAAAAAAAGGTAAGCTTATAGTAGATACTTTACTAAAAAACTTAATTTAAAAAAATGTGGTACCCACGTCTGGGACACTTATCTAAGTTTGTGACATTATGGATGTCATGTGTGTGACTATGCTGCATGTTTGTGACATTTTCTATGAAACTGTTATAGTGAATGTAAATAAAAGCACACAAATGTTTGATTTTTAGTTTTTCTATAACTAGTTTCTGTTTATTTATTATAAGTTCTTTATAATAAGTATTTCGCTTTTTCCTAGCTATCGTGGGCAGTGACTGCATAGTTCGAAATATGATAGTACCTTTATTAGATATTATAGCTCCGATTCTTGTACACATCCTCAACTTCTCACTTTCAACCGGCGTCTTCCCTTCCTCCTGGAAATATGCGAATATAATTCCTCTCCCGAAAAAACGGAGTCCTAAATCTTTCAGTGATTACCGTCCAATCTCTATCCTTCCATTCCTCTCAAAAATTTTAGAACGTTCTGTACATCATCAACTTCAGTCTTTTCTCAATTCTCATAATTTACTAAATCCCCTTCAATCTGGCTTTCATTTTGGGCATAGCACTTCCACGGCCTTGGTGAAAATTACCGATGATATTCGTCTTGGGATGGATTATCGATGATATTCGTCTTGGGATGGATAATCAATTATTAACTATACTTACTCTCTTAGACTTTAGCAATGCCTTCAATTCAGTAGACCGTGATATTCTTTTACTTCTTCTTAGCTCACTTAATCTATCTCCTATAGTAGTAGAATGGTTCCGCAGCTTCCTTCAGGGGCGCCGACAGCGCATCAAAATCGACAACACATCGTCATCTTGGTGCGATATTTTTGCCGGTGTGCCTCAAGGCAGTGTGTTATCACCTCTCTTATTTTCTCTTTTCATAAACTCCATTTCTCATAAATCTTCCTATCATATGTATGCCGATGACCTACAAATATATATCCAGGTCCTGCTCCCCCTACTATCCTACGGTATTGCTCAAACTAATGCTGATTTAGATGAAATATCGAAGTGGAGCAATGACTATGGTTTAGTTCTTAATCCAAATAAAACACAATCTATTATTATTGGCAGCAGACATCTAATTGCGAAATTGGACTGGAACTCCTTACCTGATATTGTCCTTGACGGGAATGTTATTCCCTACAGCTCCTCCGTGCGTAACCTTGGAGTTTACTTCGACCGCACTTTCTCATGGGACATCTAGATCCAGGAGCTTCGCAAAAAGATGAACGCTGCCACTGCTTCCCTTAGACGATTAAGCAATTTCCTGCCAGTCGCAACTAAAATTAATCTAGCCACGACCTTACTCTTCCCTATTCTAGACTATGCTGATGTTTGTTACTGTGATATAAATGAAAATCTTCTCTCTTCCCTTCAACGACTCCAAAATTTGTGCATCCGTTTTATTTTTGGCCTTCGCAAATTCGATCATGTGTCTGATTATCGGTCTCAGCTGAAGTGGCTTCCGATAAAGATGCGACGAAACTCTCACGTCCTGCATTTACTATACAATATTCTCTTTAATCCTTCAACTCCTGACTACCTAAAAGAAAAATTCAATTTCCTCGGTCATAACAATCCTATTCTTCGCTCTGCAAACAAACTTACTCTTGCTTTTCCATCTCATAAAACTTCATTCTATGATTCTTCCTTCACCATCTCTGCTATTCGACTCTGGAACTCCTTACCCGATTTTATTAAAAAATCTGAATCTATCAATATATTCAAAAAACGTGTAAAACAATATTACTTAGACCTCTCTATATAAAACTGTTGGTGTGTAGGTTCTTTTATTTATACTTTTTATTTTTGTATTATATATGTGTATAGTTTATTTAGTTTATTATAGTTATTAATATTGTATGTAATATTTATATTTTTTTTATGTCAAGTATTCTTAATTTTAGTACCGGTTGTCTGGAAGAAATAGCTTAAAGCAGTAAGACCGCCTTTTTGCACAATTTTGTAATTTTGTAATTTTTTGTTTTGTTGTTGTTATTTCTTTTGTTTTTTGTCTATTGTATGTTCTTTTTTCTTTTGAGTGTGCAAATAATTTATTATTATTATTATTATTATCTTTTGTCCTGTAATTTTTTGTCTACTGACTGTACTACTGCTTGATCTGAAGCTGATTGTTCAAGAAGCTATTTGCATTCCGGCTCTGGAACTATCCTGACACAGTAAGAATCAACAGAAGGAGGTGCTCCTTCTCTTAGACGTTCCAATAATATTTCTTGTTTCTTTTTATTTTCTCTGCTTATATTTTTCCGCTCACGCCATTCTTTTCTACGTATGAGTTGCTGTCTAGGTGTTAATTCAGTTATACTAAGGGTCTTCTTATCTTCTTTTCTCTTCCGCCGACGTTCCTTTTCTTTTAACTTGTATAATTCATATTTCTCAGGATCTGCCTTTATTCGTTCTCTTCGTCTACGTTCTGCATCTCTTTTATTTTTTTCTTTTCTTCTATAGTCAATTTCTTGCCTACGCGTACCATCTAGGACAAACATAAGCAATTTACAAAGTCACATTTGTGTACAACCTGTCACGTTAAGTAACACCACGTCTATGACATTATTTGAAAATGTCTAGCAAAACATAACCTAAAATACATCCATAAATGTTGATATCTATAAAAAGGCATATTGATTCTTATTATACCAAACTATATTAAAATTCGAAATCGATATCGTACACCATCACTTCATGAAACACCTCGTTGACGCATTATGCTTTAAAAATTGAAGCAGAAATTGAAATAAATTAATCATTTATTTATGCAAAAACGTTAGCTCCAACGAAAAAGACCAATTTTACAAATAGCTGTCAAGTGACATTCCGAGAAAAATTAAAATTAATATCCTTGGATATTAATTTTGGTTTTTGATCTGAATCTTTTTTATTTCCGTTTCTTTTAAATCTTTATTTTATATCTGTTTTATTTCTGAATAAATTTAAAATATTTTTTTCAGAATGTCCTACATTTCCCCACTATCACCGGTTCGGGAACTAACCCGGTGAGAAAGAAGTGTTGTTAATGGAAAAAAATTAAAATCTACTTGTTATGTGGGAAACACACAAAAATGGCCACGTTCGAAACCCCCTAAATCAATCACAGCAAGATTTATTTCTTTTGAAATATATAATAATATGATATTTTCTTAGACAAAATAAATATCTTTATAAAGATACATATTATACAGATCTATTATAAAGATACATGGTCAAAAATGCATAAATCTGGGTTTTGCACACACCACGTTGCGTGACATTTGGTTACATAGGCCTTAAAAATGTGCTGATTAAAATACATATAATACTTTAAAACATGCTTGCTGGGGTTTTCATCGAATACTAATAATTTTGTAATATAATAATATTTTTTGACATTCAATTATAAAAAAAATCATGCTATCACACTTTTGCAATTAGTGTAAATACAAATGACCCTAATATTGAATTCTAACCTTACTTTAGTTTAAATGGTAAATCTACAACGGTTCACGTTTGAAGGTTGTTTTATTTTCGCTGACTACTCCTCCGCCCGAAGTATGGGCGTATGCTCCACCTCGATTCACGCCGGACCAAATCCACTTCTGATTCACCCTAAAACTGTCATATTCCAACATGACATTACCACCTCTAGACGTAAAGAACTTGACATCTGAAAATATAACATTTGCGGCATTGGACCCACCGTTGTCGTAGTTGACTAACACACAATCACGATTGACATAAATATTACCTACATTCAAACATATACTTTAAGTGTCGTGTGTAAAGTGTCAAAGAAAAGTAGAAATTAGTTGCACAGACTTAAATTGCACACATACTTACATTAAAGCAAAGATAATATTATAACAAATTCAGTGGTTATGGTTACTAGTATGTTTTACGATAACATCGTCGATAGTCACGGCGGAACTGCGACAACCGCGCACCCAGTTTGTACATACTCGTAACCACCGCTTCTTTGGTCCCGACCGAGCCTGCAGCTTCTGCTGACTGTAGTTGTAGCAACCGACTTGTAGCATCTCATTACTATCGCTCATTAAGAATAGCGCTCTATCTACGAATAGAAAAAAAGTTTTTGACAAGAAAGACCAATCCGCTTAACAAAAATGTTAATGTTATTTGTGCACATAAATAAAATCATCGTAATAATACATTATAATATCGTACTAAAATACAAAAAATTTAAATCTAAAAAAAAATGTGTGACTAGTCAATGATTATGATCACAACCATGTTTAACAATCACGTTGTCGACGGTAAGAACAAAACTGCGACAACCGCGGGCGCCCCATCGCGAGCAAACCCATCGCCTTCTTGGTCCCGGTTTATTCCTTCTGTGCACGCTGTAGTTGTAGCTACCGATCTGTATCATATTCTGGTTACTGCGAGAATTAATAATGAATTGAGCTTCCTCTGAAATAATCCAAATTTACAAAATACTACGTATTTACTGCGTAGTATTTTGTAAGTTTGGATTATAATAAAATTCTCCATTAAATTATTATCTATGAAGTTAATTTTAAGACAAAGTAATAAGATCTTTATCAAATTAAAAATACTAAAACAATCAATTATTTTTCATAAATCATAATAATATATTATTAAGAAAAGAGTTAATTCAATGGTAAATTCATTATACTTAATATCTTAATACAAATACAGGAAAAATACATAATTGTCAATCCAATCTACAAAGTATTAAAACACAAACGGTCTTGCCACAAAAAACTAAACATATTCTATTGAACAGTTGCTTTGAGACCATTTTGTACTGAATTTTTCTCTAATCAACTGTTCAACAGGCGTTTAAATCTTTTGTAGTAAGACCATCAATGGTTATGATCACAAGTATGATGCACAATCACGTCGTCGACGGTGAGCACGTAGCTGCGACAACCGCGGGCGCCCCATTGCGAACAAACCCATCGCCTCTTTGGTCCCCCCTTACCCCTTTTGTGCAGGCTGTAGTTGTTGGTACCGATCTGTATCATCTGGTTGCCGCGAGAGTTTATAATGAAATGTGGTTCCTCTGAAATTATCCAAATTTACAAAATACCACGGCAGTAAAATAATATGCAATTATATCTATACAAGGCCTATATCTTAACCAACCTATAGTAGGGCAGAAAAGGTCAATCCTTCCTAGAAAGGTAAATAAACCGAACAGACGATAGAGCGAAACTCAGTACCATGTCAATAATTTTCCACTAATTTATTTATGAAGCTTATTCTAAGGCAAAGTATTTAAATCTTAATCATATTAAAAATATTAAAACAATCACTTTTTTCTATTAAATAATCATAATATATTATGTTAAGAGCTTATAATATCTTAATAGAAACATAAAAAAATACTTAATTGTCATTCCAATCCATGAAATATGAGAATAGTCAATGGTTATGATCACGAAGATGCTGCACGATCATGTTGTCGACGGTGAGCACGAAGCTGCGACAACCGCGCGCACATTTTGAGCAAACCCATCGCCTCTTTGGTCCCGGCTGACGCCTTCTGTGTAGACTGTAGTTGTAGCCGCCGATCTGTATCATCTGGTTACCGCGAGAGTTTATAATGAAATGCGCTTCTTCTGAAACAATCACTACTAATAATTTACAAATTATTACGGCAGTCCTGCAAAGCATTTCGCCCATATTTTACAGTGGCATTTTATTTGAATTTTTGTCAATCGCGGTCGCTTGCCGCGTTGACCGGAACGGTAGGTACCTTAAGTATCGCGGCGTTACATAAATACTTAATCCGTCAATGGTTATGTTCCAAATGTTGCTTAAAAATGACATCATCAATAGTGACGACGGAGCTGCGACAACCGCGGGACCAACTTGTACATAACCATCTCCTCTTTGGTCCCAACCGACCCTGCTTCTGCTGACTGTACTTGTATGCACCGATTTGTAGCATCTGGTTGCCGCGTGATGTTGTTATGAACTGCGCTGTCTCTGAAAATATATAAAATGACTGCTTCATAAAATCATACTCCCTTTATGTTCTTAAAATAACATTTTTACATAAGACGAAAGATAAATTTAACAAAACTAACTTTATTATTCGTTTGCAATCTCAGAAGCAATACACACACAAATGCACTAAATTATTTGTGAAGTTAATTTAATCGTAATCAGATCGTAACTAAATCGTAATCAGAATATTTTGAAAACTAAAAAACATTAAAACAATCAATTAACATTCCATCACCTAAATACCAATATACGTTGAAAGAAGAGTTAATGGTTATGGTGAGAGCCGTGATGTACAATTTCGTCATTTACGGTGAGCACGTAGCTCCGACAGCCGCGCGCGCTCCAACTTGTGCAAAACCACCGCTTTCTTTCCCCTCCACTCTTTTTGTGCAGACCATACTTATAGCGACCGATCTGAATCATCTTATTGCCGCGGGAGTTGATAATGTATTGGGGATCTTCTACAAAAACAAAATCAAGAAAATGAATTTTGTTTATTACGGTCGGTTTCGGCTTGCAGTTACGTGCTGCGTACCGCAAGGATCGGAAGTCTTACCCCTATTGTATATAATATATACAATAGTTACGTACATTTTACATTTTCAATGGAGCATAAAAGAATATATTTTTCTAAAATTAAAGAACTTTATATTAATTACTCAATTAAACTCCCCCATAGGACAGGCCTCGCCTAGTTTGGGGTCCCCCAAACTAGGCGAGGCCTGTCGTTATTCGTTAAAATGTTTAAAATTATCATGGTGAATAAAGACTTTTATATTTGTAGAGTCAAAAAAACGAAACTCCCTCCCCCTCCCTCCCTAATAGCGTATTCTATTCTAATTGAACATATTATATCAGATTTTTCGTTTATTCGATAACATATTAATTTATTATATTATTATCTTTAAATTAATACGCCAGCAAAAAACTTCGGACCGCTTTTTTAGGAAAAATGAGGAAACGTAGGTGCATGAAATTTAGTTGCGGTAGGTTCTATTGTACCCGCAACTCTGCCTTAAGCGAGGAGTGGAGCACCATGGGGTTTTAGTGGGTAGATTCAGGAGTCCCACATACCCCGGCCGTATCCTCGATGCCGGGGAAGCGTAAAGCATTTCCCCGTGTAAAAAAAAAAACATGCGCATGCAATTTCGTACAGTTATAGTTTATATGGAGAAGGAGTGCATGGAGCCAATATTGTTAAAAAATAACGCGTTTATCATAAATTATTTTAATAAATAAAGCATTACACACACTACAATCTGCACACTACCATGTTTTGACTTTTGACGTCATGACAAGCCACGACGATTTATACTTCTCTCTACTGTTTTTAATTATGTCACTTCAATGAATATTATATATCATCCTTACGAATGTATTATGACTACCTACATCATGATTAGTAGTATTTAGTATAGTCAATATTTTAACAATACATATAATCTTAATAGCTTTCAAACTTATAATTTAAAATTATTATTTAAGGTCGAAAAGCATAGGAGCAGAATCAGTGATTATGAAAACTAATTATCTTAATAACTTCTTTTTCGATTGTCCAGATTCTTGCCTTACAAGTCTTAGCTCTCGTACACACCCACATTTTTTTAAGTCCTCTGTTCCTGTGATACAAATTGTAGCGGTATCCCCCCATGATCAATATGGGATTGCCAAACCGACTTGTCACAAACTCCATACCTCCTAAAAAGTGAAATAGATTAAATTATTTAGAAGGAAACTCATTAACATTCCGCGTGACAAGCACACATTTTGCTTTTACAAGTGTTCTTTTGCGCAGGGTCAAGAACTTGTGTAAACAGTGAAATAATCAGGAATCACACAATTTTAAGTTGAATTAATTAAATGGTTGAATGAATTAAATTTCGCGTGTATAAAGTTCATTGATGGACCTATTTGAAACTAACTTCGCCCAGGAATTGGGCAGAAATTGATGCTTTTTTAGAAAAAAGAGGTACCATGTTTACCAGACCTGTTAAAGCACCTATAAAAAGGTATGCCGTGTTATTTGAACCTGGTAATGCGCTACAAAAATATAATTATAGAGATGGGACAATAAAATTGTTTTGCCTAGGTTTGACCAATGACCGTACGGTAAATTTTACGAATCCCAGTCGAACGAAAATCGTAAATCGCTCTGCTTGGCAGATTGCCAAAGTACATTTACACATGATTATGGACATTCTTCACCGCGACAATTCGATTGTTAAGCGTTGTTACTGTACACTTGCATCTCTAGGAGCGGGGGTGACGTTTGCTGCACAGCCACTGCACCCTCATTCCGTTGTAACCGCTGTGTCTGTTGAATCGATGGTTCCTAAACAACACCGGCTGCCCGTGCCGGGAAAATGTATACGTCACTAAAACAAGTAGATATTAGTGTAGTATCCTAAATGCTACTTGAATTTGATTTATAAAGGAAATAACGATCATAAATCAAAACTTTTATTATGTGTAATAGACTACATAGAAAATTGGAGTACGTACTTTTCAGCCACCTTAGATTATTTATGATTATGCTCATTCTTTACCGCGATGACCATATATATTATGAATGGTGGCCACTCGACACTTGCAGGAGTTGCTGCTGCGCCTGGTGCACCTCCACAATACTCGATGACCGTTGTAGCTGTTGTGTCTGTTGTACCTGTGCTCTCCCCACAACAATATCGGGAAGTGGTAAAGGTTGCTGAAAGCAATCTTTACTACTAAATCGGCACTTACTGATGTGGAGGCGGATATTAGGAACTTGCAATAAAAAATTAAACACTGCTTGATTAAAAAAGTTTTTTACATAAGCTTAAAAAACTTAATTATCTCTACCATCTTCATTCAATTGAAATAGAAAGAAATAATTCCAATAGGGGAAACATTTAAAAGGAAAAATTGGGTGTCGCCACAGGATGGACTAATGATTATGTACAAAATTGTTCTTAATAATTGCATTGTCGAGGGTCCACAGAGTAGCCAAGCATCTTCGGCTGACCTTCTTCGAGCATACCCACAGAGTCTTAGGTCCGTAGCTCTTGTAATACTTGTTGTAGCGAAATTCCCCCATTACAATGACAGGTTTCCCGCAGCGAGACGTCGTGAAATAGATGTCTGAAACATTATACAATTATTTCAAAAGCATCCGATAAGTTTCAATTTTATTCTAGACTAAGGACTGGTTTTTTTACTTGAGTGAATAATTTGTTTTAGAAAAATATTAAAATTGTATTGATTCTCTATACATAATTTATATTCTGTTATGAACTAATTTTTGCTCTGGGAGCGACATTATCACTTCTGAGTTATGACTTATGGGGCCAATCATAAAATAAGAGCCACCTTTTCTTCAAATACTTTTTTTCTGACGCTGTTACCTTAATCTGCTAATATCTTTCAATTTGTAGGTTCAATTCCCCCATCGAAAATTCACGGTATTTAAATTGACTAGTTGCGTCCCGATATGACCTGACCCTCAATGGTTATGTGGTTTATTCATCCTGACAATGACGTCGTCGATGGTCCACAGAGTGGCCGGACACTTCCTCGACTTCAGTGAACACAGCCACATACTTTTAGCGCCACTTTGCCTGTAATATTTGTTGTAGCGATATTTGCCGATCAGTATTACAGGCTTTCCAAACCGAGACGTTGTATAGCATACATCTGAAATCCGTAATTCAAAATAATCGAAATGATCTAAAGAAAAAACTATTCTTTAGCTTCAGCTAGTAAATTATCGTGCAATAAACTGCAGAATAATTCACTAAGAATAAAAGAAAGACCGGTAACCATGCAAAAATGGAGTAAATAATAATTATAAAACTTAAGAAAACATTATAAAGTTTGCAACCTTTATTTGTAAGTATAAATTAATCTGTTTCATCACATAGCCATACACACTAAAATATCTTAATTGAAAAATTTGGTACCTACACATTTTATAGCTCCAATTTTGAATGATAGAAGGCATTTCATTAGAGTTCATCTTGATCATTGGAATTTTCACAGCTGATCTAAAGTTACGTTAGGTAAGTAATACTATCGGATCCGAAGTACTTAACAGTTTCTGAAATTTTATAGCATCCGTTTCGAGAACGTTAATAAGGTAGTTGTTAGTCAATCAAAAGTGCTGGTAAATTGATGAACTCTTTAGAAGAACCCCAGAAACCGGCATCAGTTTTGGCCTCACGTAATATTTAGCATTCATGGTTATGTACATCATTTATGCTGATGATGGCGTTGCCGACGTCGTCGACTGTCCACAGCCTGGCCAGGCACCCCATGGACTTCCGAGAGCACACCCACAGGGTTTTAGCTCCCGACTTCTTATAACAGTACATTTTGTTGTAGCGATACTGTCCCAATATGATCACTGGCTTACCATAGCGAGATATTGTGAAGTATGGCTCTGAAATGCATAAAAAACAACGTAACTGCTTAGCAAGTTAAGTTATAAATTAGTAATTTGAATTTGAAGAAGTCGATAAGTCCATATATATATATATATATATATATATATATATATATATATATATATATATATATATATATATATATATATATATATATATATATATATATATATATATATGTATATATATTGTATTGGAAATTTTGGTATAAATTAGTAATTTGAATTTGAAGAAGTCGATATATATGTTATTACAATATTGTTAGTCTCACTAAAACTAGAGAGCTGCAAACTAGTATACAATAAACACAAGATAAATGTCATAAATTATATTCAAAATTACATTAATGAAATTAATAACAAGTTTATAATATGAAACAATACACTTTTTATCTAAAGACCCTTTACGTTCATTCATTACCAACCACCATAATTGCGCAAAGCAACAATGCAATATCACGTGGCATACATTACACTCTCAGTGCTAGATAGTCCGATTTGAAGGACAGACCGAGTAAGTCTCCTGTGTGATATTTACACTGTCTATACATGGTGTAACAAAACAAAGTAAATAATACTTTAGAATGTGAATAGCGCTGCAAGAGCAAACTGTTATTTGCATGAGCATTGAGCAAGCGCCCGAGCGTTATGAATTTTCCCATACAAATGTTACAAAAAAGTTACTCTTAAAGAACTGCAATTTTCACAATGAACTCTATACCGGGGACCCATACACACTCTTAGATATTATCATTTTGTTTTGTTACAGCCTGTGCATTTCCTATTATGTCATTGTATTAATGGTTATGTTCCAAGTTCTGTCTGACGATTTCCTTGCCGTGGGTCCATATATGCGCCAGGCACCTCTGTGACTTGTGGGTACACTTCCATAGCGTGTTCGGTCCGCTTTGCTTGTAGTACTTGTTAAAGCGGTACTTTCCCATTAGCAGAACTGGGTTCCCAAAGCGGGACTTCGTTAGGAACATTTCTGAAATTTCACAGAATATTAGCTCTACATAAAGAATATTAATGAAAAAATCTAGATAAGAATAATAATAAAGAATGTAATAATCGAGTAGTAGTAAGAAGACCGAAAGGGTTTTATTACGGTAAATGCAAGTTTCGGGTTATATCTAAACATGTAAATGACATACACTATTTAATATACTAATAACTGTCTTAAAACAGTTTAGTTAGGCTCAGGCATTTGAAGTACGTAGGTAGGCTTGAAGTTTAGGTATATCTGCGTACACTTAAATTGAAATTTAAGTGTACGCAGATATACCTAAATTTACTTCTGCGTATGCAACATTCTCAACAGAGTCGTGCGTATCACAGTGTAAAAGTTTGATGAAATTCAGCAGACTCGCTGTCTTATATGTCGTTGCCCGTCTGCTCTGGACGAGCGTATCCTATGTCCTTGCTCGTCCAGAGCAGATGGGCAAGGACATAGGATACTTTGACCACGATGAAGGACATCTGAAACATTTTAATGCGGAAAAATGTATGATTACCGCGGAGCACCTTCTAGTAAGGAAATGAGACTATTTCTTTCCTCCTAGTGGTTATGGGAGTTATTGACCCTGATGATCCTTTCGCCGACGGCGCTGATGGTAGCGCAGCAGCGGGCGCTGCTGATGCGGAGGCACTTCCACAGCCCCCGCAGCCCGCGGCTGTGGCTGCATCTGTTGTACCTGTACCCACTTCCCGCCCACCACCACCACCGGCTTGCCGAAACGCGACGTCGTGAACACCACCCCTGGACTACACACTATCGTATAGCGCTATTTTACATCCGTACTTAATTTTATAAACGCAAAAGTATGTCTGTCTGTCTGTTACCTCTTCACGCCCAAACCACTTAACCCATTTGCTGAAATTTGGTATGGAGATACTTTGAGTCCCGGGAGAGGATATAGGATACTTTTTGTCCCTGAAAAATGTACAATTCTCGCGCGTTAAGAGGATACAACAGCAGCTAGAGAAATGAAAAAAAAGTACGTGTAATATCTATAGCTGTCTCCCTTACCTCAAGCCTATACCGCAGAACGCGATAGAGACAACTGCAGAAAATCCAGAAAATCAACGATTCGTTGTCCCCTGATTCCATCTCCAAAACTTAACCGATTTAAGTACTTTTTTCATTAAAGATTAAAAAAAGGCTTGAGCTGTGTTCCTATGTTTTGCTTTTTTTGTATAATCTAGCCAAATCTGTTTTCTGGACGTTTGAACACAGTGGAAAATCTGGCCATTTTTTGGGTTTTTGAACGTTCATATCTTATTTAATAATTAAATTATGAAAAAAAAGAAAACATAGGGACATTGTATTAGTGGCCGTAGACATTCAGGAAAAAAAATATAACTCTACTAGCATTATCCAGGGAGGAAACAGGGGGCAACGTTTGTATGGAAAAAAGGGCGGTGTGGACTCCTCTTAAACGAATTTTGGCGCAACGGAGTTGCGGACGTTATCTATAGCTTGACCGCTGTATAGTCGACCTTCGTAGCATACTAAATGTATGCAACGAGGATCTACTATACAGTGGCCAAGCTTTAGTCATAATTACTACGTACTAGTAGGACAGAATATTTAATGTTATTTAATGATAGCTCTACTAGGGAAATAACATTAAAATCCATTAAATACTTTGAAAGATGCATCTTGAAGATGGCACAATATACTTAAATTATTGTACGAGTTTCTTCACTCTCTAGATATTGAGCGTCGTTTATGTCTTTTGTATGAACACAAACATCAAGTCTTTAAAACCCTATTAAAACCTTATTAATATAATAGAAACGTATATTACTGAATGTCTCAAAAATATTAGGAAATTATTTTTATTATTAAAATAATTCTAGATCTAAGAAATATCACATTGCGTTTGTACTAATGTTTAAAAATATATTGTATAAGTACATCTCCTTTTTTTAGAATTCTAACTTTGAACATAATTTTATGAATATATTTAAACATTCATCTATACATCTATACATCTATACATATAAATAAAATTGGAGTGTCTGTTTGTAATATTGAAAGAAACGTTTTTTACTACATGCGTACGCTATATACACCAAAACAAAAATTTTTAAAATTTTTGTCTGTATGTCTGTCTGTCTGTCTGTCTGTTTGTTCCGGCTAATCTCTGAAATGGCTGGAGCGATTTTGACGGGACTATTATAGGCACATAGCTGATGTAGTAAGGAATAATTTAGGCTACTTTTTAACCGACTTCCGAAAAGGAGGAGGATATATTTTACTTATTATCTTTGTTATCACAATATTTTGTTGACACGGACGAAGTCGCGGGCAACAGCTAGTTTTTTAATATATTTGAATCAACAATTTCGATTCTTACATAATCATAAACACATTTTGAATAAAAAAAACTCCGGATGCTGAATATTTTCAGAAGAACATCTAAGTACTTAGCTTGCTCGCCTGAAAAGTGAATAGTCAAAAACAATAATACTTCCTCTAATCCCCATGTTCAATGATTCACTATACTTACATCAGAGATTTTAGCACTCTGACGGTTAGCATTTTATCAAAATCGGTTTACTACAGTTTCAGTGTTGCGAAAATTCAGACTTTACACGTGGGAGAGTCATGCTTCGGCACTTATGGGCCGGCTCGACCGGAGAAATACCACGGGCTCACAGAAAACCGGCGTGAAACAGCGCTTGCGCTGTGTTTCGCCGAGTGAGTGAGTTCACCGGAGGCGCAATCCCCTACCCTATTCCCTTCCCTACCCTCTGTTCCCTCTTAAAAGGCCGGCAACGCACCTGCAGCTCTTCGGATGTTGCGAGTGTCCATGGGCGACGGAAGTTGCTTTCCATCAAGTGACCCGTTTGCTCGTTTGTCCCCTTATTTTATAAAAAAAAACCTTAATACATAGTCAATGATTGTGTTTATTTTTAAAACTCACTATGACGTCGTCGATCGTCGTCAGCGTGGCTTTGCAGGCACAACCGCGAGTATTGCTGCACACCCACAGGGCTCTAGGGCCCGTGCACCGATAGTACTTGTTGTACCTGTATCCGCCGACTGTGATCACGGGTCTACCGTACCGCGATAAACTGAACACGGGCTCTAAAAAAAAGTAAATAATTTGGTAAAATTAAAACTGTGAATAATATTTTATTCGTTTTTAAGTTTCATTGAATAAATAAATAAAACATTATTTGCCACTATGCTGGTAAAAAGTTATCAAAATTGGTTTATTACATTTCGTGTGATGCGGTAACATTGGTAACAAAATTAATATAAGTATATTATAAAAAAGATAGTCAATGATTGTGTATATTTTTACAGTATATTATGACGTCGTTGATCGTCGTAATCGTGGCTTTGCAGGTGAAACGTCGAGCCTTGTCGCACACCCACAGCACCTTGGGCCCCTTGTTTCGATAGTATTTGTTGTACCTGTACCCTCCGTATATGATCACAGCTTTGCCGCACCGCGATACACTAAATACGGGCTCTAAAAGGTAGAAAAAAAAGAATACGAGTATAATATTATTTACAGTCGAATTGAAGAATCCTTCTATTTGGACAACGGCTAAAAATTTAAAATAAGTTGGTATATACCTCCCACCCATAAAACCTCAAGCGGCACCCGGCTGCCGCAAAACAATTGAAAATATATTGTGTCTGCGATTCCCACGATCGAGGTATTACGCGAGTGAGGCCTTAATACCGTACAGTAGTTTGGCTTGTGATCTATACTCTATACTATCTATACTAATATTATAAATGCGAAAATATCTCTGTCTGTCTGTCTCGCTTTCACGCCAAAACTACTGAACCGATTGTAATGAAATTTTGTATACAGTCTAAAGCCTGAGAAAGGACATAGGCTACTTTTTAACTGGACAAAGGGGTTGTAAGGGGGTGAAAATGCGTAAATTTGTTTAAATTAAGTTAGTTCCAAAATTCATAATAGATGGCGCCGTGCGTCTCCTATTTCGCGCTGACGCTTGCTCTAACGTCTTTCTAAAGGAGGTGGTATCATCATTATACTCGAGTTTCGATTTTTTCGATTGTTATTTCTTTTTAACGTTATTATTATATAACTCTGTAACTGAACTTAGGAGAAAGCTTAAAACTTAGTCATAATATCTTTCGCCATGAGAAGCAAATGTTTCTAACTCAAAACCTTATACTTACAGGAGACAATGGAATATAGATCGGGATATAGTGCAAAAATTAACTATGTGTTGAAAAATTAACTGAATGGGAGATTCCATCGACATCACCGGTGATGATGAAAATTCGTTATAGCTCCGAAGTTATTTGACTTCAAGAAATGAACAACAGACTCATTTATAGCTGATTCTACCATTTAATTTTGTTATAAAAAGGCCATTTTATAACCACACCACAGAAAAGTCAGTCAGCGCCTTTTTATTGTTAAAAAATATACTAAGGATATTGTTTTTTCTTATTATTTTGTGTATAATTAGGAAGTGCACAGATATTACAAAAAATATTTTAACCTGACCACATTACCGATATTACTTTGTAAATATCAACAAAATATATACAAAATATATTTCGTAAATATGCAAATAAACAAGATGCTATTTGATTAGCACCTAGAGCTGAAATGGCCTCATGTCACATGTGGTGCGTTGAGTTTCCAGTTGCATTGTCGTGTACAGTTAAGTTAAATGTCCATAGCTGTCTTTTGTAAAAAGGTAAAAAGACGATTGTAATGCCGGGGTTGGCTAACATTGTTGTAGGTCAAAAGACAGACACTTAACTCTATCGTTTGCATTTTGTTTATCGACTTGCTTCTCTTTATACGCCATATCAGCAGCCAGGAGATGTGAGTCGCGTTCCGTTTGAATTTTTAATTTAGTTGCTTCGTCAGTGGCAATGTTGAGCTTCATTTTAAAAACGTCGTAGTTGTTTTCTAAAACTTAAATTCAATAGATTCTTTGCGGTATATTTTGTCACTAACAGGGTTTTGATGAGATGCTGTATACAGTGAATACATTTTCGAAATAGTCGAGTGCGATCAGGTAAATACTTTCAGTAGCTTTTGCGTCTAGTATAATGGCTTTCATACAATGGAAAAGAGTTGATACGATTAACAACCTCCTGAATTTTTTCTTCAGAATGTTTGTTTGAAGGTGTAGCTTTTTCACGTTCATCAGTTTTCACAATGTCCCTGCACGTTTTTTTAAACCAATTAATGTTATAAAATTATCACTTACTGATAGGGTTTTTGTGAAACAACCTTGACATACGGATATCTTTTCATTATTTATATTAAAATGATACTTGTATGTATATTGTCTATATTTTTGCTTTTCTACATCTTCAGTTCGACGTCGCACAGTTTTTTTTTCTTGCATGGTCATCAATGATGAAATAAATGCAGCCCTTAAATTATACGAACCGAGATCCCAAACCTCTTTATGAATAATTGCACGCTGTTCGTCACTTATTTTGTCTCGACACTTATTTCGACAGGCAGGTAATTCTTGAATTTGGCGCTTTTCAATTTTTTTCCCCGAAACCGTGACGTAAGCTTGACCAAGATTTCTTTTTTGTTTATTTTCCTGCTTTCTTTTTCTGCTGTGCACTGATTGAACTTGTTGTTGCATCTTCGATAATATTTTCTATTGATGACTCAAGAACAGCATCACCTAGCTGTGTGAGTAAGCTCGGACTGCCTGGAGAGTAGGTGGGATCAGTAACAGAATCGTCGCTTGATAAGTCACCTAAAGTTTTATCAATGGCCGGTTTTTGAGTGCCAGATGTACTTTTCTGTGGATTTTCATCACCTGAATAAAATGGAAAAAAAGTTATAAAATTGTTTACTAATGGCACTATGACGGCTAGTAAGTAGGTACATAATGTTATGATATGGTTGATTATACAGGCATATAACATAGAACGAGAGAACATCCCTTCATTTTCAGTATTTTGGGCTAGATTCACTAATTTCCTCCCTCTGGTATTCATTTCGTCAAACTTAAATACAACACAACCGTCACACAAAATTACAAATCACGACTAATGAAGAAATTTCATTAAATGTCACTCGAAAATATTGTTACTTGTCGTCTTAAAAAAAATATAAAAAGGGGGTACCGTACTTCATATATCAAAATGTCACTCGCAACAAAAATAATATCAACTAACCACTTATGTCCGATTTACGTTAGCCGCTGAAAAAGAACATAATGCAGAGATAATAACCACTTAAGTCAAGTTAAGTTCTTTTTATTGCCACTCGCTGTACAACTCAAATATAAGTATGGTACAGGCATTTTTTATATTTGAATATAAGATTTAAGCATCGTTGACTTTCGTGCTTATTTCAGCCGGTCGCGGTGTGTCGAACAAAAACATGATGCCTGTGACTTTTGTAGATTTTGACCAAAAATTGACTTAAGTTTTTTTGGCCACCGTGTCTATTTATTTATAATGTTTATCGCTAAATTCGTAATAGCTTTTCTAGCAAAACTGATTTATTAATTTTGTTAGAAAAAGATCAAATCGTGGAGATCCCGAAGCGTAAAAAATGTACGAACTTGGAACTTGAAAAAAATAAATATAATTGGTATTATTACAATTAATATGTAAGGAGTATCACTTTGCGTTTGTAATAATGTAAAAAATATAATTTCTTTTATTAAGATCCTTAAATTTAAACATATTTTTATGAATTTCCGAACATAAACAATCTCATTCCTTAAACAAGAATCTTGTACACGATCTTTAATAAAAAAATTCAGAAAAGCATCTGACTTTGTTTGCTCACCGGAATTGTCTAACAAAAAAATCCTCATGTTCTCATTAGATAAGCGTCTTTAACAAAAAAAGTAAAAGTGTTGGTAAAAGTAACAAAAATAGGTTTATTACATTTTGCGTAATGCAGTAAGACATTAAGAATTCCTCTTTACAATCTTAGTATATTCAATGATTGTGTGTATTCTTGAATCGTATTATGACGTCGTCGATCGTATTCAGCGTGGCTTTGCAGTTGAAACGTCGAGCCTTGTTGCACACCCACAGCGCCTTAGCTCCCCAGCTTCGATAGTACTTGTTGTACCTGTACCCGCCGATGATGATCACAGGTTTGCCGCACTGCGATACACTAAACACGGGCTCTAAAAAGTAAAAAATCTACATAAATAATCATGAATTTTAAAATGTGTTGCTCGCTAAAATTCGAGAACGTCTGAACCAATTTAGCTAATTTTAGTCTTGAAATATTTGTGGAAGACCAGGAAAGGTTAGAAGAAAAGTTATACTAAATTTACCATAATATTATATATGCGGAGAAGGCTAATACCGTACGGTACTTGGGCTTGTAACAAAATATACTTTTATCATACCTGAATAATTTTTTATAGAACGAAAGCCGCGTATTTTCATTTAAATAACTGAGGAAACAAGCGCCAAGTTATTTTGCGATGAGTTACGCCAAATCACACCAACAAAGATCGTGGAGATCCCCAAGCGTCAAAATCGTACGAGCATCGAACTTAAAAGAAATAAATAAATAGTAATAATTTATTTTATTAAAAATATGTAAATCACTTTGCGTTTGTACTAATGTGAAAAAAAAAATTAAGTTATTAAGATCCTTAAATTGAAAAATAATGTTTATGAATTATCTAACATGAATTAACAATCTCATCTATAAGTACTAATAATATAAAGCGGAAGATTTTGTTTTTGATTGTTTGTTTGTTTGAACGCGGTAATCTCAGGAACTACTGGCTTGTACTATTTTGTGCTACTGGTCCGATTTGAAAAACTATTTCAGCGTTAGATTGCCCATTAATTTATCGAGGAAGGCTGTAGGCTATATTTTATCACGCTAATCGTAATACTAATAGGAGCGAAGAAATAGAGGAAAATGTGGAAAAAACGGGGAAAATTATTTGAAAGGGGACTTCTCACCAACTATTGGAGCAATGTTTTGTTATTTGATACAGATAGACCACGCGAAGGATTATTATCCTTCGCGTGGTCTATCTGTATCAAATAACAAAACATTCAAACAACATGAATAACACAGACAAAATATGAATCCACAAAAAATAGCATATTTGCTATTTTTTGTGGATTCATATTTTGTCTGTGAAATATCTAATTTACGCGGGCGAAGCCGCGTGGATCGTCTAGTTCCTTAAAAATCTTGTCACGATCTTTAACTACACAATTTTTAACAAAATAAAAACTCGTAGTGCTGATTATTTTCAGAAAACCAACTTTCTATGTTTGCTTATCGGAATTGTCTTAATCCTCGTGTTCACTTTAGATAAGCGTCTTAAACACTTTGCTGGTAAAAAAGTAATCAATACCTAATCATAAATCGGTTTATTATATTTTGCATTCAGAATTCCTCTTTATAATCTTTCAATGATTGTGTGTATTCTTGCAATGTATTATGACATCGTCTATCGTCGTCATCTTGGCTTTGCAGTTGAAACTTCGAGCCTTGTTGCACACCCACAGCGCCCTGGGTCCCCTGCTGCGGCAGTATTTATTGTACCTGTATCCACCGATCATGATCACGGGCTTGCCACACCGTGACGTACCGAACACGGCGTCTGCAAGGTTAAATATCTCTTTATTTTTTTATATTTGTCTACCGCCCCTTATGCTTGTGCAATTGGTGGGTACCAATTGTGATTTTCATTTATAGCTGAGGTAAAAAATGCCAAGTCACTTAGCCTTGCCTTACGTCAAATCCTATTGTTAAAATTTTACTTTTATAGATTCCCTACATAGTTGATGGTGACGATGGAATTCAATAGCTCCGTAATAAATGTGAACAGAATCGTTCAAAGTATTTACTGTCATTAAATTTTGTTATGAATACACCATTTGATAACGTTAGTAAAGTCAGTCAGCGTATAATAAAAAATGTATACCTCCGAAACTGTACTAAAAATATAAAAATAACACTTCAATGATTATGTACGTTGGTGAACTTAATGATAACATCATCAACCGTCATGAGAGACGCTCTACACTTGTTACTGCTGGCCTTGCTGCACACCCACAGCGCCTTGGGTCCCCTGCTGCGGCAGTACTTGTTGTACCTATACCCGCCGATCGTGATCACGGGTTTGCCACACCGTGACGTACTGAACACGGCGTCTGCAAGGTTAAATATCTCTTTATTTTTTTATATTTGTCTACCGCCCCTTATGCTTGTGCAATTGGTGGGTACCAATTGTGATTTTCATTTATAGCTGAGGTAAAAAACGCCAAGTCACTTAGCGTTACGTCTAATCCTATTTTACTTGTATGGATTTCCAATAAATATGTTGATGGTGTCGATGGAATTGAATAGCTCCGACGCGAAGTACATCTGAACACAAGGAATGTCAACAAAATCGTTCAAAGGATTTATTATCATAAAATGTTGTTGTGAATACACTATTCTATAACGTTAGTAAAGTCAGTCAACAAAAACATACTTCAATACAAAAAATAATACTTCAATGATTATGTACGTTGGTGAACTTGATGATAACATCATCAACCGTTATGAGAGACGCTCTACACTTGTGATTGCTCGCCTTGCTGCACACCCACTGCGCCCTGGGTCCCGTGCTGCGGCAGTACTTGTTGTACCTGTACCCGCCGACCATGATCACAGGTCTACCGTATCTCGATACACTGAATACGGGCTCTAAAAAGAAAATAATAATAATAATAATCGCAGCACAGTATTCGAAGTCGTTTTTGTCTATGTATGCTTGAGTTTTAAAACTACTGATTTTTATGCTGTTTCCTTTAGTAAATAGAGTGATTTAACCGGAAAGACATAGCTTACTTTTTAATGCGGAATAGTGGTAAGAAAAGAAGTGGTAAGAAATAGTGCTGGACGCGGGTCAGCTAGTTCGGTTTATTTTATTAAAAAACCTAGATCTTATGTAAATCATACTTCTGTTATAAGTAATTATACCCCATTTAATTAGGGATTCGGCTGCTGAGAAGGAGTCCCAATAAAGAACCTAACTTGTGTGAAAGTCAAATGGAATAAAACACAATAAAGACTATGACTTAAACTTTTATACTAAAAAACATTTTTAATTACTAATTTATAATAAAACACTTATTTGTCCGTTACCAATTTTTATTAAATATTTATATTTAATTTCAAAAAACTTAAAAACTAATACATTCAAACCTCGCCAAACCAAGGTTTATCGTTGAATGTCCGAATGTCTGAGCCTTTAATGTTATGACTTATGATATAATAATTAGTCCGAGATCCCTAGAACATTTTTCTTTTATTACTTACTATTAAGCAATTTTTGTGAGTAGCTTCATTTTGATAAGACGAACAACATTTTTATTTGCCTATAATCATTGTCTCGAAACATTGTCCTATAATAGAACAATCCATATTTTAGAACCATCAAATCAAAGTATAAAACCCTTTCTATCTCTTCCTTGCCTTCAAGATTTTTCGCAGATAAAATTGTTGTTCGTCTTATCAAAATGAAGCTACTCACAAAAAACTAGCTTGATAGTAATAAAAAAAAATTATTCTAGAGAACCCTGACTAAATATTTTGGCATTTTTGTATCGACAAATTCGTTCTCAAATTTTTCTCGTTGTCACGGTTGTAAAATGGCAGCCATTTTTTTTTCTCGGGCTCTTATAATAATTTGACTAATACTTATCGGGTAAATATCCTACTAATATTATAAAGGCGAAAGTTTGTTTGGATGTACAGATGTATGGATGTATGGATGTGTGGATGTGTGGATGTATGGATGTTTGTTACTCTTTCACGCAAAAACTACTGAACGGATTTTAATGAAACTTTACAATAATATAGCTTATACATCAGAATAACACATAGGCTACAATTTTAACTTTTATGTTCGTTCTCTTATGTTCAACGATTACTCCGCCGTTTGTTAACCGATTTTCAAAATTTTTCTTTTGGTATATAGGGTATCATCCCAATTTGGTATTATATTCACAAAAGTGGTGATCTGATGAAGGATCCATAAGGTATCGAGGGAACTCCTCAAAATTTATAGGGAAACATGTGGTGACTTCGGTTTCGTGAAAAGTATTCTAAGCATATGCTACCAACAAGTAAGATTTTGCACCGAGGTATACCTGGTATACCGTGGTTCGGAAGGTGCTGAGAGAACTCCTGATTCTTTATAGATACAAGTTTGGGAGTTTCGGCGTTGTTTTAAGAACGGAAAGCATATGCTACTATGCAAATTACATTCATCATCATCATCATCACTACCATATTATACCATGCATCGTCCCATGATTATGAGCCTGTTATTGGTACTTTTCATAGTCTTTTAGATCGAGACTCGAGTTTGTCAAGCGATACCGTAATTTAAAAAAATCTATACTTATAATATTATAAACCTGAAGAGTATGTTTGCTTGAACGCGCTTATCTCAGGAACTACAGATCCGATTTAAAAACTTATTTCTAATTTCAGTGTTACATAGCTCATTTATCGAGTAAGGCTATAGGCTATATTATAATCACGCTACGACTAATACGACCGAAGAAACTCAGGAAAATGTGGGAAAACGGGGGAAATATTAGAAAGGGTTTATCTCACGAACTACTGGAGCAATTTTTATGGCAATATTTGGCACATAATATGTACATATAATATATAGAGTAGACCACGTGAAGAGAGTATAGCTATTTTTCATGGGAAAATGTACGGTTTCTGTAAAATTCCTAATTTACGAATCCGCGCGGGACATCTAGTCCTAATATAAAAAGGTCCTAAGTAAGAGAGAAAAAAAAGAGTTTTTCCCAATTCGTTGATAAAATGCCATATTTCACAACATTAAAGGATCGGACACTGGTGTGGCGGAAATATATACATATTATGGTTGTATGAATGATTGTGTGTGTTGTTGAACTTGACTATGACGTCGTCGATACTTATGAGAGTACCTTTACAGCCGGCACTGGTCTTGGTGCACACCCACTGCGCCTTGGGCCCCTTGCTCCGCCAGTACTTGTTGTACCTGTTCCTGCCGAACCGCGACACTAGTTTTTGACACTTTTCCGTTTTTTAGAACACGCTGAACACGGGCTCTAAAAAACGGAAAATAATAATTATTATCCGTTTAAAACAAGTACTGTATATTAATAAAGTATAAAACAAAGTCCCCTTTTTGTCATTCCTTATATGGATTTTGATGCGGTTTTCTTTAAAATATTGTGATTTAACTGAAACGACAAAGGCTTCTTATTAATTCTAAACATGTATTGAAAAGGGGATGACAATGCACTCCTGGTGCAAGGCTGCACGGGTCAGTTTATAAGTAATTCAGTACATTCCTAAAAAACACAAGATATACCTACTATAAAAATCAGATTTCTGTTACATCCGATCTTATTGAGGAATCTGCTGCTGAGTTGGGGTCTTCAAAAAACTAACTTATATGAAATGGCACAAAAAATACTATGTGTGTGATTTAAACTTTTATATCAAAAATCTAAATTACTTATTAGGTACTTACATAGTTGTATCAATGATTATGTGTGTTGTTAAACTTGATTATGACGTCTTCGAAAGTTATGAGAGTAGCTTTACAGCCGGCACAGGTCTTATGGGTGCACACCCACTGCGCCTTGGGCCCCTTGTACCGCCAGTACTTATTGTACCTGTACCCGCCAACCGTGATCACGGGTCTACCGTACCGCGACACACCGAAAACGGGCTCTAAAACAAAAAACGGATAATAATTATCACTATAAAACTAATATTTAAACATAGTTTATGTAAAAGGGGACTCTGCTTCAGAGTCCCAAGAAAAAAAACTTAACATATTTGAAAGAAAAATGGAATAAAGCACAAAAAATACTGTGATTTAAACTTTTATAACAAAAATGCCAATGTCTTATTAGGTACATTTATATGTATAGTTGTATCAATGATTATGTGTGTTGTTGAACTTGACTATGTCGTCGTCAATCGTTATGAGGCTAGCTCTACAGCCGGCACTGGTCTTGTTGCACACCCACTTCGCTTTGGGACCCTTGCTCCGCCAGAGCTTGTTGTACCTGTACCCGCCGACCGTGATCACGGGTTTGCCGAAGCGCGAAACACTGAACAAAACAAAAACAAAAAAGCGGATAATAATTATCACTATAAAACTAATATAGCATAGTATTTAAAAAGAAAGTCGCCTTTTTGTCTGTCGTTAGACGGTTTTTGATGCAATTTTGTTTAAAAAATATAGTGATTTAACTGAAAGGACATAGGCTTCTTATCTTTTTTAAACTATATAATATTATAAAGCTGAACAGTTTGTTTGTTTGAACGCGCTAATCTCAGGAACTACTGGTCCAATTTTAAAATTATTTCAGTGTTTTTTTTTAATTGTTCCTAACATAAAAAATATATTACAAAATTACAAGAATCTTGCCGCAAAAACTACAATGAGTTTATCTGGACAAGATGTGGTCGCATCATTAATTAATTACTTAACTATAAGTACTTACTAGATGTTTGATAGCCCATTTATCGAGGAAGCTATCTCAATTGGAGTGAAGAAACAGAGAAAAATATGGAAAAAACGGGAAAAATATATAAAATTGCTTATTATATTAAGAGCTACTGGAGTAATTTTTATGTTTTTTGGCACACATGAAGGATAGACCACGTGAAGGGACACAGACAATTATTTTGCGGAAAAATGTACGGTTTCTGTGAAATTCCTAATTTACGCGGGCGAAGCCGCGCGGAACATCTAGTTAATGTTAAACAGGGGTTGAAAAGGTGGTGATAATCACGCGGGCAATGCTGCGTGGGTCAGATTATAGCTAGTTCGGTATATTCCTGAAACACTAGATTTCATAAAAATCTGATTTCTGTTATACCCGATGTAATAAGGGACTCTGCTTCAGGGAAGGGGCCCCAAGGAAAAAACTTAACTTTCTTGAAAGACAAATTAATGGAAAAAACACAAAAAAGACTGTGATTTAAACTTTTATAACAAATCCCCAATTTCTTATTAGGTACACTTATATGTATAGTTGTATCAATGATTATGTGTGTTGTTAAACTTGACTATGACATCTTCGAAAGTTATGAGAGTCGCTTTACAGCCGGCATAGGTCTTGTGGGTGCACACCCACTGCGCCTTCGGACCCCTGCTGCGGCAGTACTTGTTGTACCTGTACCCGCCGACCGTGATCACGGGTCTACCGTATCGCGACACACTAAACACGGGCTCTAAAACAAAAAACGGATAATAATTATCACTATAAAACTAATATTCAAACATAGTTTATGTAATAGGGGACTCTGCTACAGAAAACTTAACTTACTTACTTGAAAGACAAATGGAATAAAGCACAAAAAATACTGTGATTTAAACTTTTATAACAAAAATCTCAATTTCTTATTAGGTACATTTACATGTATAGTTTTATCAATGATTATGTGTATTGTTGAACTTGACTATGTCGTCGTCAATCGTTGTGAGGCTAGCTCTACAACCGGAACTGGTCTTGTTGCACACCCACTGCGCCTTGGGCCCCTTGCTCCGCCAGTACTTGTTGTACCTGTACCCGCCGATCGTGATCACGGGTTTGCCGAACCGCGACACGCTGAACACGGGCTCTAAGGAAAGAAACGGATAACGAATATAATCATTACCATAAAACAAGTATACAAACGAAACAGTCGCCTTTTTTAACAGAGAAGTTATAAAAAATATCAAAGTGGAGTTGGAGAAAAATCAATGATAGCTAATTTGTCGATAAAATATACTATATATCATGACGTTAAAGGTGTCGAAACACATTGTATATGCTTTAATCTCTAAAAGTAAACAACGGATTTTGATGTGATTTTCTTTAGTAAGTAGAGTGATTTAACCGGAAATACATAGCCTTTTTAATTGTGAATTAGTGAGTGAAGGGGGGGCTGAGTCGAGTGTATTCTTATAAAAACACTAGATACTATAAGAATCAGATTTCCGTTTTTATTATATCAGTTATCACACTCAAACAGTATCAATGATTGTGTGTGTTGTTGAACTTGAGTATCACGTCATCGATGGTCAAGAGGGTGGCTCGACAGCCAACGCCGGTCCTCGTGCAGATCCACTTCGCTTTAGGCCCCTTGCTCCGCCAGAATTTGTTGTACCTGTACCCGCCGACCGTGATCACAGGTTTGCCAAACCGTGATACACTGAACACAGGCTCTAAAAAAACGTATAATAAATAATAATCATCAGTATAAAACTGATATATAAACATAGTTTAAAACAAAGTCGCCTTTTTGTCTGTCCTTAGACGGATTTTGATGATTGTGGTGTGGTGATTTAACTAAAAGGACATAGGCTTCTTATCTGAAAAAGGGATGACAATCAGGAGTGCAAGGCGTGGGTAAGTTACAAATAGTTCGGTACATTCCTAAAAATCACATATATTATTATAAAATCAGATTTCTATTACATCTGATCTAATTGAGAACTCGGCTGCTAAGTAGAGATCTTAAGAAAAAAACCTAACTTATGTGAAATTGCACAAAAAATACTGTGTGAGTGATTTAAACTTTTATATTATAAATCAAAATTTCATATTAGGTACACTTACATAGTTGTATCAATGATTATGTGTGTTGTTGAACTTGACTATGTCGTCGTCAATCGTCTTGAGGCTAGCTCTACAGCCGCTGGCGCTCCTGGTGCACGCCCAAGTCGCCTTGGGCCCCGTACACCGATAGTACTTGTTGTATCTGTACCCGCCCACCGTAATCACCGGTTTGCCGAACCGCGACACACTAAACACGGGCTCTAAAAGAAAACACGTATGATATAATTATTACTATAAAACAAGTATGATTTAAACAATACAGTCTATATAAATCAGATATAAAGTATTAGTCAGATTAGCATTAGAGCCCGAAAAAATAAAAATAGCAAACGTTGGGGAAAAAAAATAGCTAATTTGTCATTACACACACTACAACACACACACTACAAGATTTTGATTGACAAACCTATACACACGAATTGTACTCTTTTATTTATAGTCGAAGTCTCTTTAACAAAACAGAAGAATCTTAAATACTCCATTAGACAATTATTACACGGCCAGTCTGTCATTATTTGACTTTGATTAATCTGAGCCTGTCGCAGGAATTATGTCTAAAAAATAATAAACTCAATAATTTGACATTAGAACATCAATAGAAAAGCGTTGAAATCCTACTTCCTACTAATATTATAAAGGCGAAAGTTTGTTTGGATGTATGGATGTATAGATGTATGGATGTTTGTTACTCTTTCACGCAAAAACTACTGAACGGATTTTAATGAAACTTTACAATAATATAGCTTATACATCAGAATAACACATAGGCTACAATTTTAACAGACTTTCAAAATGGGGGAGGTGTTATGTTCGTTTTCTTATGTTTAACGATTACTCCGCCGTTTGTTAACCGATTTTCAAAATTTTGCTTTTGGTATATAGGGTATCATCCCAATTTGGTATTATATTCACAAAAGAATTTGCACCTAGGTATACCTGGTATGCCGTGGTTCGGAAGGTGCTGAGAGAACTCCTGATTCTTTATAGAAACAAGTTTGGGAGTTTCGGCGTTGTTTAAAGAACGGAAAGCATATGCTACTATGCAAATTACATTCATCATCAACATCATCATCATCATCACTACCATATTATACCATGTTATTGGTACTTTTCATAGTCTTTTAGATCGAGACTCGAGTTTGTCAAGCGATAATTTAAAAAAAACTATACCTACCTAATATTATAAACCTGAATAGTTATAATATTAGGTAGGTATAGTTTTTTATGTTCGCTTGAACGCGTTAATCTTAGGAACTACAGGTCTGATTTAAAAACTTATTTCAGAGTTAGATAGCTCATTTATCGAGTAAGACTATAGGCTAATACTAATAAGACCGAATAAACTCAGGAAAATGTGGGAAAAACGGGGGAAACATTAGAAATTACGAACTACTGGAGCAATTTTTATGGCAATATTTGGCACAGATATAGAGTAGACCAAGTGAAGGGAGTAGGGACATAAGAGCTATTTTTGATGGGAAAATTTACGGTTTCCGTAAAATTCCTAATTTACGCGGGCGAAACCACGCGTGACATCTAGTAACTAATTTAATTTATTATTTGAGGTCGAATTTCGACCATTGGGCGATCTCTAGTATGCTTTAATCTCTTAAAGTACACAACGGATTTTGATGCGGTTTTTTAGTAAGTAGAGTGATTTAACTGAAAAGACAAAGCCTTTTTTAAATGTGAATTAGTGAGTGAAGGGTGGGGGGGGGGCTGAGTCGAGTATATTCTTATAAAAACACTAGATAAGTACTATAATGATCAGATTTCTGTTTTTATTATATCAGTTATCACAGTCAAACAGTATCAATGATTGTGTGTGTTGTTGAACTTGAGTATCACGTCGTCGATGGTCAAGAGGGTGGCTCGACAGCCAACGCCGGTCCTCGTGCAGATCCACAGCGCCTTGGGTCCCCTACTGCGGCAGTACTTGTTGTACCTGTACCCGCCGATCATGATCACGGGTTTGCCACACCGTGACGTACTGAACACGGCCTCTGCAAGGTTAAAAATCTTTATATTTTTAATTGGTCACTGGTGATTGAAAGTGTCAGCATTCCTTTTGGTTCCGGGGCGTAGTGACTCTCACCTTGCACTTGTTGGAGAATAAAATCCGAAATAAATCTTGATACGAAAACAAAAAACAGTTTGAATATATCACGAGCAGCAAAATTCTATGGGGAAAGAACAAAGGCGAAATTAGTAAAAAAAATATTAAATATAAATTAAAACCATATTCTTTTCTAAATAATGTTCTAAGTCAGCCTTTCCCAAAGTGGGCGATAAGCCCCCTTGTGGGCGCTGAAGGCTTAAACGGGGGCGTTGTGTAGAGGCTTGGGGGGGGGCGATTTGTAATTTCATTTCATCTGAATGCATTTAAATTGAAACAATGGGGGGCGCTGCAACATAATTTGTTCACAAAGTGGGCAGTAGACAAAATAAGTTTGGGAACGCCTGTTCTAAATGAATGTAATTAAGTTGATGTTTTTGTCAATTGTTTATTATTATTCGTAATATTAAGTTTATTAAGTCTATACTTTTCTTTCACAATGTGTTTTAAAAATAAATCATTTTTAAGCTAACATTTGTCAAACTAATAGTGCTAATATTGTTAAAATATATGTATTATGTAACTATAGTATTGTTAAACTGTAAACATTACACTCCGGACAAACCTTAGTGGTTAATGAAGGGTAAATATTTTTGTTTTTGTGAAAATAAATAAAATAACCTATTTTGCGTCCTGTTTTTTGAGTTATAGATGTTATATTCCCAAAACAGGGGACTGGGCCTGTTCTAAAAGCCTGAAAGATTTTTTTTATAAATAAAAAAAGTATCTCAATATTGATGTCATAAAACTATATTTGTACATCTTGTACATTATTTCTTGAACAATTGTTTTTTTTAATAAACATTACTTATTTATTACTTCAAGTCACATTATAATACATAACATTAAACAAAATACACATACTGTTCTTAATACGCGTTAAGGCGAGGATAAACCCCAATTTGTTATTCCGTGACTCCCGGTTTACCTAGATATAAAGCACAATATCTAAAATACCTTCAACCATAAACATTTTAATAAAACGTAATACTTTGGCTGTAATTAATTTACAAACTCACCTCCGACAAAAATCTATTTCATCGAAATATAAGTATTAACTAGGATAATAATACATTTTATCTGAATAAATTGTTAGTAAATCTATATTAAAATCTCCTGAACCGAACAATTTTGTGTCTTAATATTTATTTCCAAAGATATTAAAAAAAAAAACATAAAAAATAGATAAGATCCGCCCCTAGTAACTACAGTTTTATGCTAAGCTAAAATGAATCTTATTGCGATGCGTATACGCTTGATCTTTGGTTGTGTACAAGGTTATCGTTATGGATTGAGATTAATCCCCGCCTTAAGACGAGGTCTTATCTCAATCCAAAACTACAACCTTCCACACAACCAAATACCAAGCGTGTACGCAATAAGATTGATTCATTTTAGCTTAGCATAAAATTGTAGTTTCTAGATACTCTCTATTTTTCATGTGTTTTTTAAATATCTTTCTAAATAAATATTAAGAAAAAGGATTGTTCGGTTCAAACCTTTTTTTAATAGATTCATTAACAATTTTTTAAAATAAAATGTAAGTTATTCTTGTTAATAATACTTATATTTCGATGACAAAGAGTTTTGTCGGAGGTGAGTTTATAAAATAATTACAGCAAAAGTATTATTTTTTATTAAAATGTTTATGGCTTCAATCCTTTTAATTAATACTAGATGACGCCCGCAACTCCGTTGCGCCAAAAATAATTTATTGCGCTGGAACCGTACATTTTTTCGGGACAAAAAGTATCCTATGTCCTTTCCCGGGACTCAAAGTATCTCCATGCCAAATTTCAGCAAAATTGGTTCAGCGGTTTGGGCGTGAAGAGGTAACAGACAGGCAGACAGACAGACACACTTTCGCATTTATAATATTAGTATGAATAGTATGGATTGTGCTCTATATCTCATATTTTTTTAAATTTCGCTATTATATTTGAACTAGGTAAATCGGGTGTCGAGAAATAACAAAATGGGGTTTCACCTCGCCTTAAACAACAAAATCAACTAATTAGAATATTGGTATTTTTAAGATATTGAGTGACTTCTTATTTTTCGTTTCTTGTCTGCTTCCATTATAGTAGTATTAAAATGCGAAACCGTCTGTCTTATACCTCTCCATGCACAAACCGCTGAATTAATTTTGTTTTTTTAATGGAGATATTTTGAGTCCCGAAACATAACATTTTAAGATGCTTTTTATCCTGGAAAATCCCGCGCAATTAGTTTTACCGCAACGTCCGGTACCGGGCGTCATCTATCTATGTTTAGCATAATATTTTTCCTGTGATTTTATTTTTGTGTTAAAAGCTAGACGTTCAACCGCGTAATGAATTATATAATATGTTCTTTCTCATTAATGTATTTATTATCCATTTCGAGGCTTTTTTTCTTTTCGCGATATTTAGTAGAATATTCTTTCCATTTCTTTTTTGCTGCCTTATGCTCGCGACGACTCATATCCTTAACTAGTTTTCTTGTACCTTCTTCTATTTTCATTTGGTATTTCTGTCTTTCTTTTTCCCTCATTTCTTCTATTTTGTGGGGGTAATTTTTAAGGCGAGCATATCTTATACGTTGAGTTATACGTTTTCGTTCTAACATTTCTTGTCTTGTTTTTCGCTGCCGTCTTTTTGGGCGGTATTTTGAGATACTAGCTACAACGAGATGTTATATAATAATGTTAATAAAACATGTGCAATATGGAATGTAAAAATTGACAAAGCTAAAAATATTAAAGTCCCCTATAATATTTAAAAACAATCCCCTTTGCTAGGAAGTAACTGGGCACATCATCTGATCTTATCAGGCGATTGTAGCTACTGAATGTAGCTACATGCTTTAAAATATATTTTTTATTCAAATCAGATATTTATCAATTAACTCTTTTAAAATAGTGAAGATAATAGCTTAGTGGAATATTTTAAACTATTTTTGCAACGGCAGCGCTGCGTCGACGCAACGCTGTGTGGACCACAAAGTACTTTGTATATAACGTGTGGACAGGCTCTAACGACCGAGACACGTAATTGCTCACGTGCTTCCCATTCACTATCCTGCATTGCAGTCCGCCATGCCGTCCGCCGGCTTATGCAGGATTGTGAATGGTGTCGCAGGCCGCGAATTTTAGCTTAATAATGACGCATTTTCACTGGTCGATAGGGCCCGCATGCGCGGTGCGGGAGATTTCTGAAAGGCATGCCATGACCAATGAAAATGCGCCATAAGTTGTTATAGACTGCCCGTATGCTGTATAGTGTATACCGTACGAGTTACCGACTAATGAAAATGCACCCTAAGGTATTTCTTACGTCAACATTTTTCATTTATCAGAGTATAATACCCGTACCTATTACGTTTTTAATTATAAGTAAATTAAAAATTTTGGTAACAAATATTTAAAAACTATATTTTTCAAAAGACGCATGGCATATAAAAATAACAATAAAGATATTGCTGTGTACCGTGTACATTAAAAATCGGGCAAGTGCGAGTTGGACTCGCGCACGAAGGGTTCCGTACCGTTATAGAGCAAAAATTGGCCCAAAAAATGTGTGTTTTGTATGGGAGCCCCCCTTGAATATTAATTTTATTTTGTTTTTAGTATTTGTTGTTATAGCGGCAATAGATATACACAATCTGTAAAAATTTCAAATGTCTGACTATAGCCGTTCTTGAGATACAGCTTGGAGACCAGACATACGGTCAGACAGACATCGAAGTCTAAGGCTGCGTCCCCATCAGACACGGCACGGCGCCGCCACCGTGTTACGGCACGACGCCGCCACCGTGATACGGTACGGCGCCGCACCGTGACACGGTGCCGTGTACAGTGCACCGCGCGCCCCTATTCTGGTGAAACTTCCGAACAAAATTTGTGTCCAAACTTAAACGAGGCATAATATGAAAATACATATCAAAGTCGCGTAATGCAAATATTGTCATGTATACCGAGGAAATTTTATCTATAATAAATAATAGATAAAATTTCCTCGGTTTCTTTTTAACCGACTTCATAAAATATTTAATGATTCTTTTTCAATCTTCGTCTTAGTAACAACAAGAGAATAATTTTTTCGCGATCCATATCCATTATAATAATAATAAGAATCATTTATTCAATTTATCGCAACAAAAACACCATTTTTCGCACCAACACAACAACATTATCCAGACCAGCACTCTCGTTCGAGCGCAAATATCGACTGAATAGGGACGCACCGTACGCGGCACCGTGGTCCGTGACACGGTGCGGCGCCGTACCGTATCACGGTGGCGGCGTCGTGCCGTGTCTGATGGGGACAGAGCCTTAGTAATAGGGTCCCGTTTTTATACCCTTTAAGTGCGAAACCCTAAAAAAGTATAATATTATATAATTGTATTTTTCTTTATTTATAGTTATTACAGTTGAGTAAGGCAGTATTCTATATGTATAATATATTATAAAATGTATTCAAAAAGTCCTAAGACGTTGATGGACTTACAGGAAATTAGGAGGAATTTGTAAACTTGGCACATGAACAAATTATATAAAAAGCGACAAAGGATATGGGCGAAAAGCCCATAGCCGACTCTAGTTATATTATTGTAATAAAAAAAGACGCATGGCAAAGCACCCGCTTAAAAGTGGTCAAGTCCTCTTCTCATTAGCAATGTGACGTTTCATTCTTATATTATAATACTTATGTTAATTTAAAATATCCTATCTAGTTATACATTGTCAGTGATTATGAGGTATCTGTTTGATGATGACGTTGTCAACTGTCACCAGGGTGGCGGGGCAGCCGGAGCGGACCTTGACGCAGATCCACCTGACGCGAATCCTGCCTTTGCTGCCGCTCCACATGTTGAACCGATATTTGCCCATCTGGATCACCGGCCTGCCGAACCGCGACGTCGAGAAGATGAGTTCTGGAAAGTAGAAGAGAATAGGTGATCTCCAAATTAAGTAAAAGAGTTATAGCTCGTCAAAAAAGAATAGACGCCGAACGTTATTTTTAAAATCACATAAAAAGTACAGAAACCTTATTCTTGCAAATAAAAAATGTGTCAGAGCGTTAATCTTATATCTTTTAAACGAGCAATTCTTGTATATAATATGTATAATGCAATCCAATCTCTCTCCGTGGGGCTGCTGGAAGAGATTTCTATAATAAATAAGCAGATCCTTTGTGTCGTCTTACTGTGTGTAAATATTATTTGTAAATGTTTCTTGTGCACAATAAATGATTAAATAAAATGTATATATATAATTGGAATCTCGGAATCGGCTCCAACGATTTTCATGAAATTTAGTATATAGGGGGTTTCAGGGGCTATCTAGATCTAGCTAGGAATCATTTTTAGAAAATGTCATTTTATTCGTGTTTTATCGAATACCGAGCAAAGCTCGGTCAAATAGCTAGTATTAATAGTGTACAAACGTTTTTCGTGAACTACCGTTTGATCGTGATTTTATGTAAGTATGGAAAATTTATTTCGGCGTCTACTCTTTCTTGACAGACTGTATAATATAAGAATATTGCATCAGGCAAAATTAAAGAGCAAGAAGATAAAAAATAGTTTATTTCTGAAACAGCTTTCGACAGGATATTGATATATTATTATATATCAATATATTATAGACAACATTTTTTTTTCCTTAATAGATAAACATTTCTTCAAATATTTCAAATAGCTCCGTAAATTTTACCTCCAGGCTGCGTTTTCACCGGAGCTAAGCTAAGCTGCGTTGCGAGGAATGTGTTTTTAAGAACCAATAGAAACGCTTCATTTGCCTGACCACGTTCAGCGCAACGATTTTATTGGTTCTTGTAAAACGCATTCCTCGCAACGCAGCTTAACTCATCTCCGGTGGAAATGCAGCTTATACCTATTAAACAGAAATATAATGGCATATTATGAGTATACCTACTTATCTCTATTTTCGTGTTAACGACCACTGTTTTTTAGATTGGGTTTAAAAAATTAAACTCAGGAGTGTATGATATCATGGAAAATAAAATTATACTTATACTTAGTATATTTTATGTTACATTATTGAATAGACACGATACAATTAAATTTATTTCTATCTACATAATCACCATTGTAGCTTACGTAAGGTAAATCAACACTAAATATAATATTATAATATTACTATTAATTTCCTACGACCTATAGAAACAGCCTAGTACTTAATATATTATAAAAATATTCTTCATTCATAATTTAAACAATATTTGTAGTTTAAAACCATAATATTTAAGATCCTTATTTTATAATACTAAAGTTATTTTATTATATTGCAAATATCAGACCAATCAGTTTTATCGCATAAAGTGTCATAATTATACTATTAAAAGTACTTATAAAATACTGGAATGATAACGAAAATATACGTCGGTTACAAACTCAATTAATTTAAATTTCATCAAGATACCTACTAATATGTACCTACTTATTTAAAAAAATCATAGTATTTTTATGACAAAATTAAACACCTCAATAATAACAAAGACATTACAAAATAAAATAATTTAATGTAATGAATTTTCAGTGGTTAATGAGAGACAATAATATAGGCCAGCTTAAAATGATAATATTATAATTTTTTAACTATTTTTAAGCTCCGCTAACTCGACAACAATTATTCTCGTCAACAATCAAGACCCCAGTAAAAGATGTAGCACCACACATATAATAATACATACTCGTACAATATACCTAATACAACGTAATTTTTGTATTTTCTAATATTCAGATTTCAAATTTCCAATTTTTCCAATACACAAACTGGTACAATTTTACAGCGAAGCAAGACCAAAGGAGGTGCAACTTGACGATGGAATGATGGCGTTTCAAAACAGTTAACATGATATTTGTTAAATACTTTATATGTCTAGTCTGTTGAAATAAAGCTGAGTATTCTGACAAAAAATTACTTTTAGGCCGGTATAAATAGTCACTACTCAAGATGCATCTCGGTCTTAAGACACGGTTCAGGCTCTGTGATAGGTTGGCTGTCAAAATTTGGACCAATCACAGAGCCGAACCGCGTTTTGAGACCGGGTCGCATCTTAAGTACCTACTGACTATTTATACCGGCCTAAATCAAGCTCATTCAGTAAAAGCTTTACCTATTTTGGAACACTAAGTTGCCGCTGTCTACTAGGTATCTATAGTTAAAGCATCATAGGTTTACTTTAGTTTTTTTCTAGTTTAGTCGAAGGCTTTGGAAGAGTTCAATTGGGTATGTGTAGGCTTTTTTAGAACTTCTGCTTTGGACCTTACTACCTGGCCTAGCATTAATTGAAGTGTAGCTAACACGCCCCATGCTAATGGTTGTGTACACCGATGTACTTGATAACTTCAGCGCCGATGGTCCACACCTTGACCAGACACCCGTTGTTGCTGTGGTTGCAGGTCCACCTCATTTTGTCGCCCTTGAACCCTCGGCACGAGGTCCGGTACCGGTACCTGCCCAGTTGAAGCACCGGATTCCCACGTCGGGACGTATCGAAAATTAATTCGAGCCCTGAAAAATGGTTTATAAGTTGGTTAGATTTCTTTTATCAAGTTCAGTTATAATAATTAATCTATCTCGAAAAAAACTGCACCATACACAAAAATTTGATTTTAAATCGGTCTTTTTCATGATTAGCTACTAGGTATCCACAGACAACAACAAATTTATTTTTGATGTTAATAATAATAGTCCAAAACTAAACAAATAAATGAGTAACTTGAATATACATCAACTACTTTATTATCTAACAACCATTATTTCATAAAATTATCACTTGGACGTTATCGTGGAATGTTTTGCAGCAGTATGCAGAATGGCACGCGGATGACAGTCACAACTCGCAACCAATGCGCCGGTGAGTCAGTGGTTGTGCACTCCTGCACTCTTCAACAGGGAATTGTCGTAGGTCCAGACCCTCGCTGTACAACCTCTCTTACTGCCGTTGCACCTCCACTTAATTCTTGAATCGAGATTGCTCGCTATTCTTCTAAACCTGTAACCGCCTATCTGAAGCACTGGATTGCCGTTGCGAGATCTATCAAAAACTACCTCTCCTGAAAGGAATTGAAATAAGTCATCTAAGGACCCTCGTATGTAAGGTATGCCATGTAAGGCCACTCTAACGGGAAAATGCTTGTTATTCGTTTATTAACTAAATAAATTAAGAAAACAAATTATCAAGTAATGCTCTATTTTTATAAGGTATCATATTATAAATCTCTTTTTAACCTAGCTTCAATAGCCATTTAATAAACTAAAGTTTTGTTAAGCTCTTCCAAGTGGCCTTGCAAGGAACACAGCTCCAAACAAGGCAAATATTATACATCAGTCGTTTAACTTAAAATAGAGTTACAAGTATTTATTTATTTGCTTTTACTAACGGCCGTTCCCAATATTTGATCTATCTCTGGTTTTGCCCTACTAGAGATAGGAATAGCTCATAATTGACATGAAATATATGTCTCTAATGTCTAATGTGAGCTATTCCTATCTCTAGTAGGGCAAAACCAGACATAGATCAAATATTGGAAACCGCCGTAAAACGACATTATAATTTCTTTCAATTAAGCAACACATTAAACGCTCAATATACAGTCGTGGCCAACTAATTAGGGACGCTATATCACGAAAACGCATGTGTTTGTCAAAAGGCCGAGAAACCATTTCTCAAACTAGCTTTGAAGTTTTTACCATTGACAGCAAGTAAATTGACTAGCACTCTTAATATTTTGTGGTCAGAAAAGGAAATACTTGCCATCGCTATTTTTTAGGTAAATACTTTACTGCTATTTTTCATTATTGACTGATACGTGGACTGTTTAGGGACATGTCAAATTTTGACTACAAAATTAAATATGCTGGGAAATATTTAAATGGTTATTATATTAAAATGTTAATTAATAAAATTTAACAAAAAACAAAATAAAAAACTGACATTCTAATAACCGGTATGGTTTCCTTTGTTGGTTAAAACCATATTTTGACGTGGCGTCGATGCAATCAAATTATTGCAAGTTTCTAAAGGAATATTATTACAAACAGCTTGGAATTGCTCGTAAAGCTGATTTTTAGTAGCAGTACGTCGAGTTGCAATTTTTTTCGTGGCTTCGTACCATAAGTGTTCAATTGGGCTTAGGTCTGGTCCGTGTACAGGCCAATCTAGTACCGTCACTGACTGCTACGCTAGGAACGATTTGACGGACTGCGCCTTATGTTTTGGGTCTTTATCGTGTTCGAACGTCCACAATCCTGGCAACACTTCTTCAGCATACAGTATGCTAATATTTGTTTTTATTGAAACTGGTCTTCCTTCAATTTGTTTTATAGGCCCTACTCCATGTCCTGAAAAACATCCCCAGATTTTAATATTGCCTCCTCCATGTTTTATCACCTGCTTCTTTGTATATTTTGGATTAATGGCCTACTTTTTTGGCCGTTGCACATATTGTCTGGCATCTGATGAAATCAAATTTATCTTGGTCTCGTCGGAAGTAGCACATTTTTCCAATGAGCAACAGTCCAATCTCCATATTTCCTTGCGAACGCCAATTTTGCTTGTTTGTGTTCTTTCTTCAGTAACGTTCCGTGTAACTCTTCTTACAAGTTTTACCTCCACTAGCCGCCTTCTGACAGTCCTCGCTGATACTCCAGCATTCGATTCTGGCCCAAAAACTTCGCTCTTGATATGAACGGAACCCTTAAAGGGGTCTCTTTTCGCGAGAACAATCATTCTGCGATCATCTTGTGGGGTGGTTTTTCTTGGTCTCTTCTTTCTATGCACACTTTCAGTGGTGTTATGCGTTTTGAAATATGCCACGGCATCGTAGACCATGTTTTTGGAACATTCCAAATGATCTACTGCTATTTTCTTGTACGGCCACCCACGTTGGTAAAATTGAACATTGTTGCGTCACAACTCTTTTTTCGGCCCAAATTTTTATTTATTTTATTGAGTTTACAAGACACACAATAACGATCATGCTTTTTAAATTAGCGCCAGAATTAAGAAAACGCGAAAGAAAAGCTATGACTTTTTATTATTTTTTTTAGTTTACAAGGCAAAAACTAGATGTCCCTAATTAGGTGGCAAGATCTTTTGTATCATATTTATATTTGTTGTAGTAAAGATGTGTTTTGGTGAGGTTATATACGAGTAGTATGTATTTATTTATTTTATACGAAGAACTAGAGCACTATCAGTTAATATGTTTATAAAGTAACAGACACTGATATCGAATATAGGTGATAATAAAAGGACTTGAATAGTTAATATTGCTTGGTGCCTTAACTGTCCCTAATTAGTTGACCACGACTGTATTTATATCATTTAAAAAAACTATAACGAGCATTGCTTGAACATCATCTTTTAACTAAGAGTATATTAATGGAAATTCTTTAAAAATAGTAGTAATGAGTTTGACATTGACATCTTTTAACTAAATGCCTATGCGTTTTATAATGCAATCAAAATTTTATCTTAAATGGCCTTCTTATGGGCCCGTTCTTAATAAGGCCAAAATGTTCAATATGCATCGTATAAGTTTAATAATCTTAATAAGTAAAGATGTTATAAAAAACAATATTATTTTAATTCTTATAGTACGCATTTATAACTAAAAATAATTGTTTATATGTTAATGATTTTTAGATGTTCCTTGTAAAGTTCATGCTCCCTAGCAAGGCCAACTATCAAGTCTTTGGTTGGGCCTTATAAGGAACCACCGGCCTGGTAATGTTAGGAACATTACCAATATTTTAACTTAAATCGAGGCATAAGTAGATTTTCTTTTATTAGTACTATACATATATCCCTATACGACAATGCCCTGTAATTAAATTTGTGATAGATATAGGTTATGTAACTAAAAAATATAGTTTTTTAGGGTGCGGAAATTACAATTGTAGCCTCGACAACCAAACTCTACAAACAGTGAGATCTCACTGCCACAATTGCGGCACGATCGACTCGCCGCCGCGTTTGTGGCCTTAAGTTTGATGGATCTAAGTATGTAGTAGAAAGAATATGTCTTACCATGACGATAACTACGACTTTTTAACAGTTGGCCTTCAAAGGAACATGGCCTTACATGGCTCAGGGTCCTTACGATCTACAAAGTCATAATAATATAGCTCAAAAAATCAACGAAACGCTCTATAATACGAACGAAACGTACTTAAAATAATAAGTACACTTTGATCGACTCGTCAAGGCAGTAAAAATGTTTTGGAAAAGTTCATACAAAAGTTTTAAAACAGTCTCTGGAAAATGTAAGGCGCGAAAAACAAATGTCGGAGCAATGAAACTGCGGGTAAAATCTAGCTTAAAAATACTTCCACACTGCGTAGACAGGTAGAATTATACTTCTCCGGATATTGTTATTCAAACGCTTTTATAATTACATATTATTGTAATTTGTAACAAACAAACAAAAAAGTTTTATTTCGGAATAGCTTACAAAGTAGCTGAGCTTTCTTTAAAGTCTACGACGCCTACCATCGTACCATTACGGAAACTAATCCGGGTGGTACGCCGAACCACCCAATGATGACTAATGTTTGTGTTTCCCTGCAATCCTGACGACGTGGTCATCAACAGTGTACACCCTCATACGGCAGCCCAATCTGTCCTTGTTACAGTACCAGGTAACATTCGGGCCTCGAGTGTACCATCGTCTGAACCGATGGCCCCCTAACGTGAGGACACGGTGCGTCCCGATTTGGCTTTGCACATATAGGACATCTGAAATTTGCTCTAACATTAGAAGGCTCATTCTATATTATGCATTCTAACTTAAAAAGTGATATCCGTAAGAAAGCTAGTCCATTTTTATGCATTATAATTTATAATCAATATATTTTAACGTTGCCAAATAATTCACAAACGATTATTGGAAAACCATAATCACCCCATTTATTTATTATTGACTTCATCTAACACAGTTCTAATTTTCAACAAGCAGTTTTTACAAACAATCATATTATTCTTTCAATGGTTGTGATCACCAGTTGAGTATATAATGACGTTGTCGTAGGTAATCAGTTTGGCCGAACATCCGTAGTTGTCCTTGTTGCAGACCCATCGGACCTTCGCCCCTTTGCTGCCCGCCCACTTCCTGTATCGATGCTTACCCAGCTGTATCACGGGGTTACCTTGGCGTGACGTCATAAACACGGCCTCTGAAATATCGTTAATATGTCACTTAAAATTCCCAAAACAAAATATTTCTGAAAAAAATCTTAATGCAAGTCACCTTAGACCACCAAGAATACTTACCAAGTTTAAAAAGTATAGTTTTTATAGTTTCAGAGAAAAGTGGCGGTGACATTTGGACGGACGGACAGACAGACAGACGGACATAACGAAGCTATAACAGTTTCGATTTTTGCCATTTGGCTGCCGAACCCTAAAAATTAAAGAACACAATTACATATTATATACAGTGTGTTAGTGTAAACACCGTTATCCTTGAAATCATCAAATGAGCCCGTCAAAATGAACAACTTTTTCTATGAGAACAATGCTGGGAACTAAAAAAAATTGCCGATCCGGGCATCCGTATGGGTATGACCCATGCGGATGCCCGGATCGGCAATTTGTTTAATATATCTGTTAAATAATATACTAATATTATAAATGCGAAAGTGTGTCTGTATGTCTGTCTGCCTGCTACCTCTTCAGCCCAAACCACTGAACCGATTTTACTAAAATTTAGTATAGAGATACTTTGGGTCGCGGGAAAGGACATAGGATACTTTTTATCCCGGAAAAAATGTACGGTTCCCGGGCGACTTACCATAAAATCATAATTATCTCATTTATTTATTACTTATTGTCTTTATCTAACACAATTCGTAGTAATTTTGAATGATAACTCATGTTATGTTATTTTTCAGGCAACCGATGACACCCAATAGAAACATAATAATTATACCAGTAACAATCCAAAAAAAATAAATTGAATTTTTATTTAAATTTTCTTAATCTCGCTAAAACTTGAAAATGGCTAAGCCAAATGAGCTAATTTTAGTCTTAGAATAAAATTCGTGTAAGTTCAGGAAGAGTTTATATTAGTATCAAATTCACCGGGTTATCTAATCTTATATTATAGTGTTAATAAAAGAACAAGTTTACACCAATCACTTATTTTATTATTGACACTCACAAAACAACTTCACCGACTAAATATTGCATAACCAGCACTTTTATATTTTAAATACTAAATGTCACTTTAAATTTTAAAATAATTGACTTATGAGTCTAAAATTCTAGTGGAATTCTAGAGCACAGCACAAGTTAACACTTAGCGCGAGTTCAGACGAGCGCGTTTTCTACTCGCGCGGATTCATCATTCATAGCAATTTCACATGTGCTGAATCCGCGCGAGCAAAAAACGCGCAGAAAACGCGCACGTCTGAACGCGCGCTTAGGCGATGCAGTAGAGACTGCCACGAGCTCTCCAATGGAGAGACGACGTAACGGGAGGGGATGCAGTATGCACTGAAGTTGGGCGCACGTTGAACGGTGGGGAGAGCGGCACTGCTTTCATGCTCGCTAACTTCACGTTGTTTTAACGTTACGTATAGCATTATTATTTCGCCAACACCGTCTTCATGTATCAATGCTTACCCAGCTGTATCACATCCAGGCAATGAAGTATGTCATAAGCTTCACAACATTAATTTAATTTAATCTTTTTTTATGCAAATTCTTGTAAATGAGCATAATATCTTCAATTGTATTAATATATTTCTTCATTTAACGGTATTTATTAATATATACTTACTAATAATTTCTTATAATAATTAAGAACCAATGTTTTAATACTGACAAAGATATTAGGTGAATAAAATCAATATTCATAAGAGGTCTAATGCGTGTGTTGATTTTTAATAACAGTGATGATACCATCGACTGTGATGAGTACGGCGGGACAGCCGGCCTTGACCTTGGTACAGATCCACCGCGCCCTGGGCCCCATGCAACCGCTCCACCTGTAGTAGCGGTAGCTCCCTATCTGTATTATTGGATTGCCACTCCGCGACGTCGTCATTATCGGCTCTAATCCTTCCAGACCTTAACAATAATAAACACTCTTAACAAATTGTAAAATAATAATCAAAATAATGTACGCGACTAGAGCAACGTTAATTAAACTAGGTATCGATATCAAAATAAAGATAAATTAAAGTTTAATAGATGTCTAGAGATAAGATTTATTTATCTATATTTAAACACATTACACTCAAAACATCGTAGAGATCATAGTAAAGAACACACTCGAAATATATTTTGTTTACGTTACCGAAAAACCGACGAATAATGTTAAGGGTACAATGTGACTGACATAACTTCGGATCGAAATCCCGAAATAAATATAATTTATAGATAAAAATTATTGAATGAAACCGAAGAAAAAAATATTTTTCTTATAAAACACTTGGATTAGAATTCCGAAATAAATGTCTAATATCTATATTTATATATTTATCTAAAAATTATTAAATTGAACTAAAGAATAAAATATTTTTCTTAAAACGTACTTGTTGATCATACAAGATACATAATATACCACCTCAGTGGTTGTGATAATTACAGAGGCTGACAATTTTATCGTTGACAGTGATGACAGTAGCGCGGCAGCCCTCACCCACCTTCACGCACGTCCACCGCGCCTTCTCCGTGAAGCTGTTACGCTTGTTGTACCTGTACTTGCCCATCTGTATCACTGGTCTGCCGAACCGCGAGTAGGTGAATATCACTCCCTCGTTTCCATCTTAAACCAATATTATTATTTTTTAATTCTTTATTTATTAAAGAGGGTTAGGTTTTATTTATTAGACAGGCCGAAGTCCTTTTCGATGCAATTTTAAAATAATTAAATCATAGTAGTAGCATTTTTTTTTTTTTTATTTAAATAATATACTTTAATCTGCTGATACATTTACATCTGACTATAATTTTACATTAAGTGGGATAACAGTTTTTTAAGGGCAGATTTTTCAATCGTAAGATAACTATTACCTAAGAAATTAATTTGTAACCACTGAGTTATTTAAAGTACCGTAATACTTATAACTCAGTGTTTGTGACCTTTTTTATACAAAATCCTTTATTCCTTACACAGGCTGACAAATGACAATGTTATCGTTATTAAAGCAACATTTATCTAAATATTGAAAAATCAACCCTATACCGATAATTAAAAGATTTTTTTACCAATTTTAAGCATGTCAGTTGTAAAATCGAATATTAATTAATATATGATGAATGTCATTTCTCAGTATTTTTGCTTTTTGACTGTTATTGTAATATTTCTTGTAATTTTTCTACTTCTTCTTTCACATCCAGGTCTTGTATGTGAGTACATACACGACCTGGATGTGAAAGTGTACAGTATCAACTTTCTCCTCACATTGTTTTTCGTCTATACAACTACTTGAACTTGAAGTGACCATAATTTGTTTAGCCCGTGTCTGCCGTTCACGACGTTTTTTATTTGCTTTGTTCCACGCTCTCTTCTTAGATATGTGTTCTCGTACCGTCATATCTTTCACAAGTAGTTTCTTCTTGTGATACCTTTCCAGATCTCTCCTTTTATATTCAGAAAGTTTTACGGGGTCCAGTTTCAATCTGTGCCTGTAACGACGTTGCCTGTCTGCGTTTGTCAAAGCACGTTTAGTATGAAATCCTGAAACATACAATAACAGAATGTTTTTTTACAAGCAATATTAGGTACGTCGCATGTCAATTATTCTGTTTATTCACAAACAAAAAAGTTTTTAAGCAAATTATGTTTTAAATAGAAGACACAGTTAAGCAAAGCGTGGTTTTATGTAGAAAGCTATATCAATCAATAAAAAAATATAATCCTTAATAGAATTATTCATAAACTATAGTTCTGAACCTCAATGGTTATGTGTTTCACACATGCGGACGATTTCGTTGTCACAGGTGATGATGAAGGCTCGGCAGCCGAGGTTCCGCTTGATGCAGATCCAGCGCGCGCGAGGGGGCCGGCACCCCGACGCCTGGCCATAGCGGTTCTCACCGATTATTATCACCGGATTGCCAAATCGGGACTCACCGAAAACAATGTTCTGGGAGTATGGACCTATTAGAAAAGATAAAAAATATACAGAATAAAACAGGGGAAGACCAAAGTAGGCGAAGAAAACTTTTGCTTTAATAATGTTACAATGTGAATATTATGCAGCTTTTTATACAATGATGTACATAAAATTAAGCCAACTAATTATTTGTCGGTAAGCATGATTATATTGTACAGTATCGTTGATATTATGTACGGCTTTATCGACGAAGGTGGTAACGGAAGCTTTGCATCCGATCTGGACGCACAGCCAGCGCATGCGGCTTGCTCCGCGGCCTCCGCCAGTATCGACGCGGTCCCATATGATCGGGTTGCTACTATTTTTTTCACCGTTAGGACCATAGAGTATACATTATAGCAAGCTATAGAGTGCTTCTAACAAGGTATGAACTGTAAGCACGAGTGTGAACATATTTTCCTATAAGCGTCTTACGATGGCGCATGGAACATCACTAGACTTGCGTTATACGTTTGACAAGTATCTATAGAACTTCTGCTTACGATCGGCACAACGGGGAACAAGCGATGCGCGCGCTCTATAGCTTGCTAATGTATACTCTAAGGTTAGGACCTAATAGAATAAATACAAAAATATTGCCCGTTCAGGATTGAAGTGGCCTAAATAGGATCTATGGGTGTTTGTTCTTTCATCTGTTAGTAGCAACCAGTAGTAGGAAAATAAGAAACATAACATTTAAATATATTATTATTACTTTTAATTAATCAGTTTTAAATAAGAATCAATAATTTAAATATTTTATTCTACACAAAAGTTACTGCACATTCATATTTAAAATTATACCTGAATGCGAAAATGTGTTTGCTTATAAGCCTTTACGGTAAGATCACACTAGGCGACACTACGCTGCAGTAAAGCGACGCGACACTCGACTTTTTTTTTTTTTTTATGAAATAAGGGGGCAAACGGGTCACCTGATGGAAACCAACTACCGTCGCCCATGGACACTCGCAGCATCAGAAGAGCTGCAGGTGCGTTGCCGGCCTTTTAAGAGGGAATAGGATAATAGGGGAGGGTAGGGATGGGAAGGGAAGGGAATAGGGTAGGGGATTTGGCCTCCGGTAAACTCACTCACTCGGCGAAACACAACGCAAGCGCTGTTTCACGCCGGTTTTCTGTGAGAACGTGGTATTTCTCCGGTCGAGCCGGCCTATTCGTGCTGAAGCATGGCTCTCCCACGTATAAATATTAATCTAATATAAGAATATTCTCCGTATGAAATCGAAGGAGCTACGCGACACAAAATGTCGGCACTACGGAAAGAGAAGCAACTTCATAGCCCTAACGTTTTGTCGTCAGCATCGCCGCAGCATAGTGCAGTTTCGCCTTAGGGCTCCCACATATAACTCGAATTCGCATCGCAAAGTCATTTTTAGTATGAGTTTTGTCGCAGATATTTGCGATGCGATGCGATTTCGCAGTTTTGTGTGGGAGCCCTTACTGGTGATTATGTTTGTGGTGAGCGGCGATGATGGTGTCGAAGTATGTGAGGACAACTGCGCGACAGCCCTGGCTCTTCTTGACGCACATCCATCGCGCGCGCGGCCCGTGACTGCCGCACCACTTGTTGTAGCGGTGCCGCCCGATTATTATCACCGGCTTACCGAACCGGGACTGACTGAACACCGGCTCGTCTGAAACGACACATGGGCCTTGATTGATGCATAACATACAGAGAATGTGATGATCAATTTTAGAATTTTTGTCGAGAGACATAATGATATTATAATACTTTTAATTTTATATGAACCAAGTAGTGACTTTTATCATTAACTTAATCATTCAGTGAACCAAACCTGTCCTCTCCAGCTGATAATATTAGAAGAAAACAATTTTGATAAACTATATTAATTTAAAAATGCGACTAAAATTATTTAACTAACTCATACAAGTTTTAAGCGTCAAATGTTATTTATTCAAGATTATCTCCATGTATTACATTTTACTAGTAAATACAATACAGTTATTTTAGTGACTACGTTTGAATCATGTAATAGCTATTCTTCCACAATTTAAGTGGCTAGTAAAAGTACATAATATTATGTTCATAATTTATGTATCATCTATACTTTATAATGTTATAAAGCGGGAGTCTGTTTGTTTGTTTCAACGCGCCAATCTCAGGAACTACTAGACCGATTTAAAAAAATTATTTCAGTGTTAGATAGCCCATTTATCAAGGAAGGCTTTTAGGCTATATTTTATCACGCTAAGACTTATAAGAGCGAAGAAATAGAGGAAAATGTGGAAAAAACGGGGGAAATTATTTGAAAGGGCTTATCTGACGAACTACTGGAGCAATTTTTTGGAGTGAAGGATCATAGGCTATTTTTTTGGACTAATTTGTCTGTGAAAAATCTAATTTACGCGGGCGAGGCCGCGCGGAACTAATACACTCTACATCTTTAAAAAAATTGTTACTGTTTTGGGTAGGTTCATAAACTAATAAAAATTCAACATATTTTATCTTTCGTTGGTCCATCTGTATATTAAATGCCAATTAAAAAAATGTTTATTACCGACTACGAATACTAAATGCAATATAAGTTAATTATCGAGCACTAACTTTTTTCATTAAGACTATATTTGCAACTTTTGTTGAGATCTGATTTGATTAGTTTCTATGACCTTAAGAATCTTCAAAATATGCTTTAAGCAGGGGTTCCCAAACTGTGCGCCGCGTGCCCTTGTGCGACGTGGAAAGGCAAGAGGGGCGCCGTGACTCGATCATTATCCAAAAGCACAAATATTAAAAAAATCAAATTATTTATTATTATTTATATTAATTAGGTGAAGCAGGTTAAATACTTGTTTATAAATATTTACCTGCTTAATGTAACTGCAATCATTAAAACTGTATCTTTTTCTAATAGTTAGGTAGAGTAGGGCGCAGTGACAAAATATTGTACTTGTAACTGCGCCGCAGGCTGACAAAGATTGGGAACCCCAGCTTTAAAGTATTATACATAGGTACTTAAACGTAAAACATGTTAATAAATACTGGGATGGTACAGCCTTATAACATTTTCATTCACTTGTACGGTACGGAACAAAATGTACCATACCAGAGAATTTTATTCATAGGCAGAGGGCGGATTTATGTTATTTGATCGGAGTGAGTCAAGCCCAGCCAAACAAATCAAGAATAACAATGACATGAGTCATGGCATAAGTCGACTAATTACGAATAAGAACGAAGATAAGCGATCATCTTATGTCTTGAATATAATTATCTGATGATTCCTTCCACGTGTAACCTAGAAGGGCAGCAGCTGGATTAAAAATAAATTGCAAACTATAAAATGTATGTTTGATGTACAAAACTATGTAAAATTCTGATAAAATTAATGACTAGCTAGTGTAACTATTGGCTTCTAAAGTATATAAAAACACACCAAATTAAGACTACGTGTAAACAATAAAATATTTGTAAAAAAATACTAATTACTACCTAGTAGGCACCTACTGACCAGCAATATAGGCACAACTGTAAGAGCAATATACGACACGATATTATGCATACATATTGAGTCAATACTCAATACTCCACCTAACCAAGCGATAAACACACTACTATTACTTTAATAAATTTGACAACCCTGTGTAATAACACCGCCCGTACAAAAGGCACTATTGGAGAAATCTATACAAAGGTAGATGACAAATTTCCTTAACTGGGTCGAGTTATGTCAAGCCCAACCAATCACGACTAACTTAGACTTGATCACCGTCATCATTAGTTATTAATTCCTCTGATGGTACCATTGAGGAAATTGATTCCTAGGCAGTTGATGGACCTACGTCATTTGATCGACTTATATGTCTATCAATCTTAGCTGTGTTCAGTCGGATGGGTTTGACGTAACGCGACTAAATTACTTAGGTCCTCCATCTGCCTAGGAATTACCTTCTCTTATAGCACATAGGGTTATCAATTTTAAAATTACTCATAAAAGCTGTATTGGCGACATCAGTCACCAAATTGGTAACCTAGGACCCAATGTGGTAAACAGTAAAATACATTAGTTGACTAAATCACAAATGCGTATGGTAATTCCTGGAGCGGACTATGATGTTGTTGATGGTGGTGATGGTTGCGCGGCAGCCCGTCTGGTTCTTGATGCAGGTCCACCGCACGTGGGGGCCCTTGCTGTAGCTCCATCTGTTGTAGCGATACTTCCCCACCACAATCACCGGGTTGCCGAAACGCGTTTGCTCGAAACGTACTACATGTAAGAAACGAATTAAATGTTATTGCTAAGATAGCTCTTTTCGAACAGTAAATTATTTATTATTAAAAACTTTTTTTGCTATTACAACAGGTTGCTTTTAGGTGTAAAATTATTTGAGAAAGCTAGTCCTATGCTATTTATTTTATTACCTGTCACGTTAAAAGTTTATTATTCACTTATGTTTTCATAAAAAAAATATTATTATTTACATACTTACTTACAAAAAAGTGTAATAAAAGAAATCTTAAAAATTAACATTTATTTCACAATACATAAAAATTATTATAATAATATACACTGTATTTATAATAATACATATATACATTTATAATTTAATACATATGATACAAAAACTGCCAATCGTGAGCGATCTTGCGCTTCTTTTACTAATTAATAAACTCGCGAGATCTCGCCTAAAGCTAAAAGTTAGCAGTGTACGACATAAAGCCTTTGCACAATTGCAACACGTCATTGATGTGTTGATTTTCTTTTCATTCTTAGCTAATTGAAGCTAACGAATCACAAAGATATTCATAGAGAACAGTGTTGTTTCTGCAACACGACGTTTACTGAAGCTTTATAGTCGTCCGCTACCAACTTGCATCTAAGAGTCACTTCACTTCATTCTAACGACGAGGCGATAATGAGCTATTCAAAATTGAACTTCATTTACTACTACACAAGATACACATTGAATTGACAGCGCGGTCTTGGTCTGCCTATTCCAACTTAGAATGGCTCATTTAAAAATTCATCGCGACGTCTCGTTCGTTGCAGGACCTAACTACACCTACTGAGTAGATTGGCGAGACAGTGCTCTCGTCCAAATTCTAAAATAGGCCTATAGCACTGTCTCGTCACTCTACTCGGTAGGTGTAATCAGGCCCTAAGTCCCAATGTTGCGAGGCAGCATTCCCTTCAGCAATCAGTGGTTGTGACTGCCAATGACTATGACCTCGCCGCTGGTGTGTGTGATGAGCCTGGCGCGGCAGCCGGGCTTGCCGTGCTTGCTGCAGCACCATCGCACTTTGGGGCCGTTGCTGTACGGAACCTTGTTGTACCTATAACCTCCTATCAGAAGCACCGGCTTCCCGTATCGCGAGGTCGTATAAGTTGGACCTTGAACGGAATAATATAACTGTTATTCTTTATTGGTTGACGAATAAAATTGGTGTTTAAATTGATTACCTAGCTTCCGGTGAATACATTTTCCCCCTTCTACAGACTCTGCACAATGAACGCCCTAAAAAGTAACCTTCAAAAGTTCTGATCCATCACCACAGTTACCATAAATAAAATTACAAGCAACAATTTATAAACAATATATTTCAACTAGTAACATTCAATGGTTATGGTCTATATCCACCTCTATGATGTTATTGTGGAAGGTGTAGAGCTTGGCGCGACATCCCAGCGGGTTTCTGGAGCATCGCCACCTGTACCGCGGCCCGGCACTCTGAACCCTGTTGTAGCGGTATCGTCCCAGCTTCAATATCAGGTTCCCCTTTTTCGACCGCAGGAAAATCGGCCTGTTATCTAGAAATTGAACACCACAGTTAAAATAATAATAACTTTAGCGCACAATTGTTTAAACTATGTTGAAATTAAACATTTTTTTTTAGTCTTTGGCGATCGATCGCGGTGGGTGCAAAGGCAAGGGAGACTACACGTAGATTTTGTGATCTTTCGGATACACTTAACCATAGTAAAAGGAGGGGAAGTAAGTTATCTTCATACAAAGGCACCGCGCGCGGCTTGTATGTGTGCGCCATAGTATCAATGCGTCGCCACTCGCCACATGGCACACAACAAAATCTCGGCCAGTTTTAGAGGCTGGTACCGCCGACATTTTGTTGTGTGCCGTACGTGGCGACGACGCATTGATACTATGGCGCACATACAATGTGTGCGCGCCGCGCGCGGTGCCTTTGTATGAAGATAACTTACTTCCCCTCCTTTTACTATGACTTAATTGGCTGATAGTGTACACATGAGCCAATTTCAACCACCAGTATCGCCAGGCTATCTGAAAGTTATGCACGAACTATACCAAGTAACCTTTTTCCAAACCCGGTGTTAAGATTTAAGTCATACAAACGAAGTGCTCTCACAACAGATTTTTGAAAGTGAAAGAAGACATTTGTCTATATGAGAATTTACTTCTCATCATATTTTATTAATTTTTGTTTCTTAAACATTCAGTCAACAAGAACAGTTGAAATAGGATGAGTTTATTATAGCACCACAAACCTTGAGAGCTAGAGAGGCAGTTTTGGCTTTAAATCGAATTCAATAGCTTTCTCTAGCAAGGTTATGAAGCCTTTATCTAATGTGTGTGATCATTAATGCATTTGATGATGATATCCTCGGCAGTGATGACGACCGCTCGGCATCTGGAGGTGTTCTTCTTCGTACAGATCCAGCGCGTCTTGTGACCCCGAGTGGAGTGAATCCCGTACCTGTGCTGCCCTATACACAGGATATCTCTCCCTGTCGCCGACCTTCGCCATATTACGTCTAGAAGGTAGGAAGTATGCGCGAATTTTAATCTTTTTTAATGCGTGCAAATTTTATTTAAATTGTGCTATAAACTGGTTTGACCATTTAATTATTATTATTAGACATTTTTTTATTGAATTAAATAAATTCATATTATATAAGTATCATATTTTATACTGGCTATTACATAGGTGAAAAAAAAAAAAAATATATATATATATATATATATATATATATATATATATATATATATATATATATATATATATATATATATATATATATATATATATATATATATATATATATATATATATATATATATATTATTTTTGTTACACCCTGTGTATATATATATATATATATACACAGGGTGTAACAAAAATAAGTGATAATACTTTAGGGTGTGTACGTATTCCTTGTAGTGAGTTCACTGTGAAAGTAGCAGCGCTGAAAGATCAAAATTTTTTTTCACTTATGGGGAAACTCGTGACGCTCGGGCCCTTGCCCATATCCGCATAGTCATAGATAATACATATATATACTGAGACGCATAGTAGGTATGCCTACTTGCCTAGCGCAGTTTCCATGATTCACTCAAAGTGAAATTCGGACAAAAATTAAGTACCTAATTTTATTACATAATTATAATGAGAATCGAGTACAGAGTACTCTCCTTAAGTATTGTACATATCTGCGCAGTCATGTTGTATAATAAACGCTCGAGTCATCGAATTACTAAAAGTGTCTGGAATGCCATGTTGCGTAGATTATGTATTTTGAGTCATTGAAGATATATGAAACACATGAATTATAGAAAGATATACTCTTGATGATAAAGTTGATGTTAGTACATCAAAATGATAAATAATAAATTAATTAATTTCCTTTATTTAGTAAAAATAGCTTCACAAAAATATTGGTGGAGTTTGCTACTAACTAAAACATTTGCAACAAGTAAAAAAAAAAACAAAAAAAAGCAAAAGCTTCACTCTCATAGGGGAGAGCTAAGTTGTTAAGGCAACGAATATAGAATATGGAGATTAACATCACGTAGATTTTACTTAAAATTATATTAAAATTATTAAAAATATCATACAGAGTTACATACGAAGTTGCATTCATATGTACTATCCATAAAGTTATTATACCTAGCGGAATAGAGCAAAAATCTCGAGCTGTCAAACGAAACCAAAATTGGTTTTCATCTGTGTGAAAAATATGTGTACGTATACACTTACACAAGCATGATTGAACATGAATTCTATGAGATTAAATTGTTAACGTGCGGCACGTGCCGACTGGACGTCAAAAAAGAGTGCTGCTGTCATGTATCACACGTCTCTTTTTACCATGCAGTGTTACTGATAGTGACATCTCTCTTGCTCAGGCCTTTGTTTCTCTATTCCGCTAGGTATATATTAACTTTATGGTACTATCAGAGAAGTTGTATATAGGCAGGTGACGGACCAAGGTAATTTGGTCGCGTTGAGTCAAACCCAGCCAACAGATCACAGACCGACCTACGTCGTAGGTTCGTCCACTGCTTATGAATCAATTTATTCAATGTTACATAACTTATGGTGAGATAAAACGACAAAATAAAATGAGATACGAATTCTGAAGCGATTGATTCAGTATTTCCCCAAGAGGACGGCCAGATAATAATAATATAATATCTATTGTCAATGTGTGTGCTCATTGAGTGTCTTGATGATGACGTCATCGAAGGTGATGATGGTGGCGCGACAACCGCTGGAGCCCTTGATGCAGCTCCACCGCGCTTTAGGCCCCTGAACGTATTTGCGGTTGAACCGGTACTTCCCCACTACTAGAACCGGGTTGCCATGCCATGTCTGCTCAAAATGAACTAGAAAATAATGTACCTAATAAGTAGTTCATACAAATGTCTTATATAAGAAGTAGTAAATATAAAAATGACAGTTTTAGACGAACAAAGTACAAAAATACCGAAGTGAATTATTAGTATAGTATTTATTCTAACAGGCTCTCTGAATATGAGTATTGTTAATACATTAATTTAAATAAAAAAGAATTGTAACCCGAGTCCCGAAACCACAACCATTAGGCGTACAATACAAGTTAAAATAACCGCTTCGCACAGAATTTTTGCAATAACATTTATTGGCAGCTGAGCAAAAGATCACGAGATATTTGCGGAATACTGATTTTCAACCTTTAGAGTTTAGACGTAATATTTCTAGTCAGCACGATATTTATTTTGATTTTTTACATCTTCGTTATAAAGATGTATAAAAAATTCAGCTCACTAAGATTTTTTCCACAGATGAAATCTAAAATTTCAGCACTATATTGCGACAATGCCGTAATAAGATACAGATTCTAGCGCGAATCGCGATGTATCCAGTACTTCCGTATGTGGATGACCTCACACTCTCTCGGCGGTCAATGTGTGTGCTCATTAAGTGTCTTGATGATGACGTCATCGAGTGTGACGATGGTGGCGCGACAACCGCTAGGACTCTTGACGCAGGTCCAATGCGCCTCGAGTCCCTGGTTTCTTATGCCGTTGAAACGGTGCTTCCCTACTACTAGAACAGGGTTGCCAAACCATGTTTGCTCAAAACGAACTAAAAAATAAAATGCCTTAAGTAGTACCTTCAAAATATGTGTTATGTAAGTAATAGTAATAATAAAAATAAAAATGACAGTTTTAGAGGAACAAATTAGACAAAGTACTGGGGCCAATAATTGTTGGTACCTATAGTATTTATTGTAATGGCTGTCTGTACGGGCGTACCCAGGTTCTGGGCCAGGGGGGGGGCAAATCAGATTTTTCATAAGCTAGGTGTTACAAAGAATAAAAATTAATAATTTTTAGTTGTAAAAATATTGTATTGCAAACAAATGGCAAAAATTCGTATTCTTAATTTTAAATTTTTATAGATAAAAGTACTAGATAATATACTTAGTAGGGATATCAACATGATCCAGGGGGGGCAGCTCCCCCCCCCCCCCCCTCGGTACGCCCATGGCTGTCTGAATAAGTATTGTTTAAACGTAGTTTGTGTTATTTAAAAAAATTAACACAAACTATACCTATATAATAGAATTTTTGTAATCACATATTTTATTGGCCTCTGACGAATAGATCGAGAGATATTTGCTTGAAATACCTTTTGACCTCTGTAACATTTCTATCCAGCATGATATCAATGTCAATTTTTTACATCATCATTAACAAGGTGTACACAATTTTTTTTCCACTGATGAAACCTAAAATTACTGCACTATATTGCGATAATGCCGGAATATGATACAGATTCTAACGCAATAGATTTAGTATTTCTCCAAGTGAATGACTTCAGAATGTCTCGGTCAATGCTTGTGCTCATTGAGAGTCTTGATGATGACGTTATCGAGGGTGACGATGGTGGCGCGACAACCGTTGTTGCACTTGACGCAGCTCCACCGCACCTTGGACCCCTGAACGTATTTGCGGTTGAACCGGTACTTCCCCATTACTAGAACCGGGTTGCCATAGCACGTCAGCTCAAAACGAACTGAAAAATAATGCCACAAGGCATTAAGACCGCCTTTGTAAATTTGCTTAAAGTGTAAATAAATAATTATAAAGGCGTATGCAAAAATTCAGCTCACTAGGAATTTTTCCACAGATGAAATCTAAAATTACAGCACTATGTTGCGACAATGCCGGAATAAGAAACGAATTCTAATGCGATAGATTTAATATTTCTCCAAGTGGATTTATTTATTTATTTACAGCTAATTAAAACGGGTAACCCCAATTACATAAATTTACCTAGAACCACATTATTAATACACAATTAAAGTAACAACTTAACATATTTATTATACAATAGTAATTAAAATACCAACTTAACTAATAGACAACAGTAGAAGCTCTTTCATATTTCCCTCGCAGAATTTCACACATACTTTCCTTATATTATATACTTGTCAGCAAATATATCATACTCGGGGTTGGTAGACAGGAGAGCGTTGAGCACGTCTAACCCACGACACAGTGGGGACTCGGCTTTCGCGACAAAATTACAAACAGGTAACGCAAATAGCTTAGAGCGAAGATAAGAGCGGTACCTGCAGTAATTGTCGAGCACGAACAAACGGCCGCAAACGAGCGTGTGAAGTCCTGGACAGTGGATAGTCTATAATTCCACGAAAACTTTTTAAAATTATTAGAAAGAGGTCCACATCTCTGTCCTCTCCTGACCTCTAGTGAATTGCATCCTAGAGTACAAAGAAGTTCGTGGAGTACATGTAAGGATAATATCCATGAACTCTTTTGCACAGATGACTTCAGAATATCTCGGCTGTCAATGTTTGTGTTCATTAAGAGTCTTGATGATAACGTCGTCGAAGGTGACGATGGTGGCGCGACAGCCGCTGGGGTACTTGACGCAAGTCCACCGCGCTTTGGGCCCCTGACTTCTTATGCGGTTGAACCGGTATTTCCCCACTACTAAAACCGGATTACCAAAGCATGTCTGCTCAAAACGAACTGAAAATATACATGTCTTATGTAAGTAGTAGTAAATATAAAAAATGTCAGTTTTGGAGGAACAAATTAGAGAAAATACTGAAGCGAATTGTAAGAATAATATTAATTATAAGACGACGCCCTCACAATCTCGCGGATATCATGTGTGTGCTCATTAAGAGTCTTGATAGTGACGTCGTAGAGGGTGACGATGGTGGCGCGACAGCCTCTAGGGTATTTGACGCAGCACCACCGTGCATTGGACCCCTGACTTCTTATGCGGTTGAACCGGTACTTCCCTACTACTAGAACTGGATTACCATAGCACGTCTGTTCAAAACGAACTAAAAAATAATAATGTGCCTAATTTAAAAATTATAGTTTTAGAGGAACAAACTAGAGAAAACACCATAGCGAATAGTTTCTGAATCAGTATCGTTTACTCATTACTATTAAGTGCTGCTTGGTATACCACATGCCAGGACTTCAAGGTGTGTCTTTAACAAATTGACTATGACGTCATTAAGAGTATACAAGTTGGAGCGACAGCCATACAGGTACTTGACACAGGTCCATATCTTCTCGAAATGAGGATAACAAATAAGAGAAAATCTTTATCTAATCGTATTAAGTATATGTATTTACATCTTTTTGGATAGATCAATTTTTCTATAACGTATAATTTAATTTTTTTAAATCATTTAACCAATCATCTAAGATTTTTAATGTTTATGGTCGTTAAACGTCTTGACGATGGTGTCATCAAGAGTATAGATGTTAGCGCGACAGCCGTTCGGGTACTTGACGCACCTCCACCTCGTCTGGGAAGTCTTGGTGATAAACTTGATGCAGTTGAACCGGTGCTTTCCGTGGATCATGACTTGGTTGCCAAAACGCGTTTTCTCAAAACGCACTGGAAATCATAATTTTAGCGTTACAATCAATTCGTAAACGGTATTACTAAATTATTGAAAATCAATAAGTATAATAAATTCTCCATAGTTAAAGAATAATGCGTGTCTTATGTTTTCCGGATTTGTGTGCAGGGGAGTAACGTAGCAGCTTTCGCTAATCTAGTGCAATGAATGCATTGCACCATGGCATGGCTGCTGCGCGTGTCATGCTTACTAATGACAACATTCGAATGTTTTCTCCAGATTGTTCCTCTAAAATCCAAAACTTTATTTTAAAATCAGGCAAATTATTTTTCAGTTCATTTTGAGCAGTTGTGCTATGGCAACCCGGTTCTAGTAGTGCGGAAGTACCGGTTCAACCGCAAATACGTTCAGGGACCTTAGGCGCGGTGGACCTGCGTCAAGAGTCCCAGCGGTTATCGCGCCACCATCATAACCATCGACGACGTCATCATCAAGACTCTTAATGAACACAAGCATTGACAGCCGAGAAATTTCGAAGTCATCCACTTGGAGAAATACTGGATCCATGCCGTTAGAATCTGTATCTTATTACGGCATCGTCGCAATATAGTGCTTTTATAATTTATTTATTTATACTTTATGCTAATTTACATTTATACGTGGGAGAGCCATGCTTCGGTACGAATGGGCCGGCTCGACCAGAGAAATACCACGTTCTCACAGAAAACCGGCGTGAAACAGCGCTTGCGCTGTGTTTCGCCGAGTGAGTGAGTTTCCCGGAGGCCCAATCCCCTACCCTCCCCTATTCCCTTCCCTACCCTCCCCTATTCCCTTCCCTTCCCATCCCTACCTTCCCCTATTACCTTATTCCCTCTTAAAAGGCCGGCAACGCACCTGCAGCTCTTCTGATGCTGCGAGTGTCCATGGGCGACGGAAGTTGCTTTCCATCAGGTGACCCGTTTGCTCATTTGCCCCCTTATTTCGTAAAAAAAAAACGGGTTGCCATAGCACGTCTGCTCAAATCGAACTGAAAAAAATTTTAATAAGACTACTGGAGATAGGTAAAAATCGTGCTCAAAGATTACATAATTATTATGTAGAGCCTAAGCTAATAATAATAATATAATTATATGGACGCTTCACACCACGTCAGTCTGGCCTCGTGCTAAGTACCTGAAGGACTTGTGTTACGGGTACCAGACAACGGATATATATTTAATACTTCTTATACTGTACTATTATACATTTAAGATTTAATATATGATAGATAAAATAAAATAGCGTGTTAAAAATGGTTTCAAAATGAGGTCAACAAAAACAAGAGAAAAACCGATTCTTACTGCGTTATGTATTCAAATCTTTTTGGATACATACATTTTTACCTATAATATTATGTACTTAACTCAAGATTTCTAAATCATTTAGCCAAACATCTAAATTCTAAGATTTTACGATCTTTCTACAAAAGATTTAAATTAGAGAAAAATTCAGTACAAAATGGTCACTAAACAACTGTTCAACAGATCTTTTGTGGTAAAAATCTTTTGTGGTAAGACCGTTAATGTTTATGGTCGTTACACGTCTTCACAATGACGTCATCAAGAGTATAGATGGTAGCGCGACAGCCGTTCGGGTACTTGACGCAGGTCCACCTCTTCTGGGAAGTCTTGGCGATAAAGTTGACGCAGTTGAACCGGTGCTTTCCGAGGATCATGACTTGGTTTCCAAAACGAGTTTTCTCAAAACGCACTGGAAATCATAATTATAGAGTTATAATCAATTCGTAAACCGGCTTTACTAAATTATTAAAAAACAATAAGTATAATTAATTCTCCTTGAAGAATAATGCGTGTCTTATGTTTCCCGGATTTGTGTGCAGGGGAGTAACGTAGCAGCTTTCGCTAATCTAGTGCAATGAATGCATTGCACCATGGCATGGCTGCTGCACGTGTGATGTTTACTAATGAAATGCAATGAAACAAAATGAGAATTGTTTTATATTCCACAATTGGTTAGTTACTGACACTTTCGGAATGTCTTACTCAAAGTATCTACTGGTTTGCGAATTAACACGACGAGAATAACCGGCCTAATAAATTCACACTAGTTATTACTAGTGCGTGTTTCTTACTGTGATGTATGTTATATTGTAAAGTTTGAATGACTTTTATGTGAACATATTAAATTCGACATTAGTGTCCATTCTAATAAGACACACAATTTAATGTACATGCTTATTGTTAGTTGCAATGATGACATTGTCAAGAGTGAAAATGGTAGCGCGACAGCCCTTGGGGTACTTGACGCAGGTCCATCGCACCTTGCGCCCCTTGCAGGCGTTGACGCGGTTGAACCGGTGCTTCCCAAACACCATCACAGGGTTTCCAAGCCGCGTCTGCTCGTAACGCACTTGAAATAAAAAATCACGTTGATAGCTAAACTTATGGACTATGCTTACATAGACATTATGTAATAATTTTTTGAAAAACAATAAAGGCTTGTTTTTGATATATTCTCCATACTTCATCTATCAAGTTAATTGGTGGATAGCTTATTCCTCACTTATCAGGAAGTGGTGAAACAGGCCATAAGTACCTATTATAAATTCTCCATTGTTGAAGAATAACGTGTGCCTTATGTTTGCCGGATTTGTGTCCACAGTGCAGCGATGTAACGCTTAGCCTTTTATTTGCAAAACGAGCGCAATGACTGCATTGAACCATGGCATGGCTGCTGCGCATGTGATGCTTACTAAATAAATATGAAATACAATGAAACAAAATGAAAAAGGATTAAATTTTTATAATTGGTTAAAATACTACTACAGATATGCGAATAACAACAGCGACAAGAAGAACCGACCCAACTCGACCTAACAAAGTGCGAGTTTTATATTTATATTGTAAATTATCTTGTTAAAAGTATCTTGTATTGTAATAATTTATGAATAACTTTTATGCGAAAATGTTAACTTCGACATCAGTGTCCACTCATATTAACACGCACCTAGATGATCAATTTTATTGTGCAATATCACGTATTGTGCAATATTTCCGTCTAGGGTTGATATTTTTCAATCTCTTTGTCAAATAAATTGTTCAATAACATTATTATCCAATGATATTGCAGAATAAAATTGATCGTCTAGGGACCCGCTAGACACACATTAATGTGTGTGCTCATTGTAAGCGGCAACGATGACATTGTCTCGAGTGTAAATGGTAGCGCGACAGCCGGGGTACTTGACGCACGTCCACCGCACCTTGCGCCCCTTGCAGACATTGAAGCGATTGAACCGGTGTTTTCCACACACTATGACAGGGCTTCCGGACGTCTGCTCGTATTTTACTGGAAATAATAAATTAGGTTAATACAGATTTTTACTAACAAATACATACCTGTTACAAATGTTTGAAACCGACTAAGCCAAAGAAAAATAGTAGCAGTGTGTTCTGTCGTTGAATTGTTTGACAGAACTAATTTTAACGCGGCAGGTTTGAGTCGGGATGCTCAGGACCAGAATGTGCAAGGAAAGCTTGTATACAATTTATTTGCTATTATTATTTAAACTAGAGATCGCCCAACGGTCGAAATACAACCTTACTTGCAACGACATTAGGACTACTACCTATATTTTCTAAAAAATATTGACTTCATCATAGTTTTTTTCAATTCTTGTCTCTGGGACTCAGCTGATCTCAGACTGGCCGTTTAATCATTGTCTAATAGTATCTAAAATTAAATAAAAAAAAACAATAATCCATTTTCAATTTGTCAACTTGTTGTCAACAGCTTCAACCATAAATAAAAGAGTATAATTTGTATGTATAGGCTTGTCACTCAAAAATCTGTCATTTTTCCTAGTAGTAGTGTCGTAGTGTGTGCAACGTTTTATTTGTTAAAAATATATATGATTAAAGCATAATTTTAAAATAATATTAGCTCGATGCACTCCTTTACCATATAAACTATAACTGTGCGAAATTTCATGCACCTACGTTTCCCCATTTTTCGTAAAAAGGGTTACAAAGTTTTTCTCTCACGTATTAATATATAGATAGATAATTATTTTTATCCTAAGAGTTTTTAACTTTACATCCTAGTAAATAATTGTTATTTCAAATATATCACAAATTCAAATCGAGGACTTTTTAGTGAGAACAGCTGTTGCCCTAATTTCTTGGAAGGTATTAATAAAATGGACCTTAGGGCCCCTGCAGGTGCTGTCGCGGTTGTGCCGACACATTCCACACGGGATGATCTTTCAGCTGACGATGTCTATGCTCGTTGAAGGTCTTGATGACAATGTTATTCATGGTGAGGATGGAGGCGCGACAGCCGCTCGAGTACTTGACGCAGGTCCATCGCACCCTGGGCCCCTTGCACGTTAGGACACGGTTGTAACGGTACGGCCCCACGATGATCACCGGATTCCCGTAATGAGTCCGACCAAATATTGGTTCAAAGCCTAAAATATTAGAATTCTTAAATAAAAATCTAAACTTTCTCAACTGTTAACATGGCTGTCTTGTATCTTAATGATAATAATATGTGCAAAGTTGCTTCTAACTAATAACATTGTTTATAAACGAAGTTGATGAATGTAGTTCCTGTCATGGTTCCAATACGGTGAGAAATATTTATAGTAATAAACACAGCATTTCACTAAGACATAGGCTTAAGTTCCCTTTTAACTTTGATTTCGTCTGTAGTTATATCAAGTTCATGCTCTTCTGATGAAATTTTAACGTACTCTTATGTTGCTGCTATAGTGAAAGTGTCGTTTAGATGACAACTTGTAACAAGTTCATCATCGAAATCTTCACGATACTCAACTGAGTTACAAACAAAATAATTTGTAACATAATTTATCGAAGAAGGGTCGACGAGATATCGGATTTTGGAAATTGATTTTAAATGATATAATATTTTATTGATTGTTTTTTTATTTATCAAAAATATATTAAACAATATTTTGAAGTTTTAATTTCGTTTGAAAATATAAATTTAAAATATACTGATATGCCTCTCCTTGTAGCAGACTAGACACACTGATTCGTTGCACTTAAAACACACGGTTTTGACCTTCTTAACTTTTGATTGAGCGGTTTTACGATCAAACATCTTTCTTAATTTCTTGTAACACCGAACGCAATTTCGCCTTTTGGGTCCCCTTTCAAAAATATGACCTGAAGTTATAATTTTTCCAAAATATTCTGGAACAAGGCGCATAAAATGCATTGGCTTTCGCAAAAACTACAGGAAAAAGTAAGTTCTAGAAGAAGACACAGATTAACAGATTATAGTCTTTCATATTCGACAAAGTCTATTCGAATATAGTTAGTATAATAATTTAGGTCTAATGTAAAAGAAAAATAACAACTATAATATTAAATTTTATTATTTGGTACTTTATACACAACTATCTATGTTAATTACGAAAGAAATGTTTACCATATAATATTTAAATAACAACAAACAAAATCAGTACTCGGTAGAACCCAAAGAGTGTGAAATACGCTCCGTACAGTATTTGTACACATTGAATTCTAGTAGAAGTGTACATCAATCAGACAAAGCTTTATATTATGTAGCTGTAGGAAAGTGATTTTTTCTCTTTACTGTCAATGACCACTGTATTCCTTCAGCTTTCACTTCTCTACATAAAACATTCTTCGAAATTTCTAATCTTTTAAAAAAATTCCATGGTTGTGTGGCAAGATTTTCCGTACTACTCTCCCCAGTACAGTAACGATGGCCGCTTTACACTTGGTGCGCTGCTTGAACTCGCAATGCCAGCTTACCTTCGCTTTGTTCTCAGTCTCCTTGTAGAACGTAAAACCACCCGCACTTAGCGTAAAATTTCCCCTGCTAGTTGGTACTCTTTTCACTGAAAAGGAATCATTCCAGATAAAAATATTACAGCTATCCTTATCACGATCGACGAGTATTATTAGTCTTAAATAATAATGTGTTTATACACTCCAACATTAAAAAAAAACATTGAAAATATAGAGTCAATTAAAACACTGATTATGAAACCATAGATACATGTTTATATGTAACCCATACTGGCAAAAATATATAATGAAAGTTATTCATAGTCATGATCATCGATTAAATATTAAATAAAAGCACGTTAACCGTTATCCACCACCGTTACTTATGTAATAACTATTTAAGTTGAAAAACTTCGCGCTAACGTGATATATTATTATTATAAGGCTTGATATACATGGGTAGAGTATTTTCCACTTATTTTCTTCATGTTACCTGGGTTTCTTTAAGGTTACTTTATAGAGTAAACCTCAGTCTGAAGTCTGAAGTAGAGTAGAGAGAAACTCTGAACTCTACTGAATCGTACTTTTAACTGTACCCGTGTATAGTAGCCTTAACTACATAGTGTGAAACGCCGTGTCACTTAATATTACTGATGTTTACATCTTAACTTAGTGCTTAAATAATTCTAGTATGCAATAACAGGCTCACCCATTACCTCTACCATATATACCCTTACATTTAAAATTTTTATAAAAATTATAAAAATCTAAAAATTATTGTTTAGTAACTACATAATCATAATAGTGATTTTAAAATAACATAAACAATAATTATAATCTAACATAAAGTTTAGTTTAACGAGTGCATTAATTGTTTTTCACCGTACATAATATAAAAATATTTAAAATTAGATAAACCATAAAATTTGTAAAGAAAAAATGTTTTCTAGTGCAAAAAAAATAAAAAAAATCTAATTCATTTACAATTGACAATTTTCGATCCTATCCGTCCATCCATCCTGTTGCCCTAAAATTATAGTACTAGATATTTTATAAGTCATTTCTAGCTCGAAACTCACTGAGGTGGATATCTGTCCAAGTATTTATATAAACCTCCTTTTTCGGTGCAGCAAAGCGGGACAGACCGGCATGATATGACGTCGCAATGGGTGGACCGGTTACCGCAGCATCCTTACAACTACCAACTTCTACCCGACCTATACAATAAAAATTTATTCTAATCTAATCGTAGTAATTAAACTTTCGTAAGTTACGTTCCCAACTCATTTTGACTTAACTATAACAATAGCATTGCAATCGAAGAAGCACCTTTTGTATCGAGCAATGAAGATCGAGAAAATTTAGAATTTTCGGATGATACGAATGAAAATTGACAGATTTCGGAAGTGCTCAGAAGCGGTTGGCGCTGGTGTGGGCCCAGGGGTCGTGGAAACCCCACACCCTGACGATGGCGTTGTCCATGGTGTGGAGCGAGGCCCTGCAGCCGGCCTTGGCCTTCACGCAAACCCATCTGGTCCTGCTGCCGTACTTGTTCACTCGGTTGAAACGGTATTGGCCGATCATGATCACGGGATTTCCTCGCTGAGACCGCGCAAACACCGGATTCAAATCTGAAAATAATATCATTGTTAGTGCCTCAAGCGAATGAGCACCTTTTAAAGTAGCTAGTTTAAGGTAGTCATTCTAACACGATTCACTGCATTCGCAATAAAGCGGACAACACGGATATCGGAAACTGAAAGAAAGTAGCTACTTTATTTTAGTTTTATCTAATATAGAAATGTTTTAAAAAGAAAAATGGGTTAATGGAATACCATAAAAGATACAACGATACAAAATGTTTGAATTCGTTTAATGGAAAAAAACATGCTTACGAGATTTGTACCTTACCATATAAAACCTAACACTATTAAACGTAGCCAGCAAAACTAAAGCCAGACAAACCCACTATATATCTAAGCACAAGTACGTAACAATAATATAAAAGAACAGGACACTTCAAGATTTTAATACAAACCTACATAATGGATATAAAGAATTCATAACTGTCAAAATATTTCTTAACGCCTACAACGAGAATAACTTTTTCATGCTTAGCAGAAATCTTTACAGCCTAAAATTTCATTGTCATTTTCCATGGTCAAGGGCTCCAAGGTCTGGTCAATGGTTATGTTTCCCTAGAGTCTTGACGATCACGTTGTCCACGGTGGTGATGGAGGCGGAACAGCCTGACTTCTTCTTGATGCAAGTCCAGCGGACCTTGGAGCCCCAGCAGGCGTGCTTATTGAACCGCCATTCGCCGATCTGTACCACCAGGTTACCGCGTTGAGACAGACCATACTTCGGCTCTGAAATATATATTACGTTGTTTGACCTGTCCTTCAAATAGGGATATGTAGTAGGACACCTCTCTAAAATTCTAAAACAAAACAAACTTAAAAACTCTTACCTATAGACGACTACCTAATCCAGATTTCTAAGTAGACTTAATAGTCTAGAAATCTGGATTAGGTAGTAGTCTATCAACTTGACTTGCATCAATGTAGGCGAGATGTAATGATCTCGCCTACAAATCAAGATTCAGTAGTGAGGACCTTTGTGGCGAGCTGGAATTGAAATACACATTCATTTATCCTTACTTCTTATCATAATTTCCCTGACTACAAAAAAAATCGGCCAAGTGCAAGTCGGACTCGCGCACGAAGGGTTGGGTACCGTAGAGCCAAAGTTAGGAGAAAATTGTGTTTCTTGTGTGGGAGCCTCTTGATTATGTATTTTATTTTTTTATTAAATATTAAAGTACTTACACAATTAAAAAATTTGTGAAAATTTCAAGTGTCTACACTCTACATGTGGATTACGAGCCAAACAGGCCAAAAAAGTCACATTTCTTGTATGGGAGCCCCTATAAAATATTAACTTATTATAGTGGCACCAGAAATACACAATCTGTGAAAAATACCTATAGCGGTTCTTGAGGAAGAGAGCCTGGAGACAGACAGACAGACAGACAGAAAGACAGACGGACAGACATCGAAGTTTCAGTAATAGGGTCCCGTTTTTACCCTTTGGGTACGGAACCCTAAAAATGATCTAAATAAATAAAATAATATCATTGCGGAACCCTAATGCCTGCAGCGTTTCCTTAGAATAGAAAAGTCATATTTCACTGATGCGCATATAACGCTCCGGACAAGGTCATGCGCATAAATGATGAACACTTTTAACTATAGAGTTTTAATAATTATTCATCATCATCACTACACTAAACGCTCTCTTGACTTTCGAAGCTGTAGACTGCACCGATGAATCTGCTGTGCAGACAGGGTGATAGGATCCTTGTACTGGCCGGCGGAACGTCTGCTTCCTAAAACCTCTCCGGCAATCAGTTACGATGGCATTTTTGAAGTTTGGTACAAATATACCCGAGCAATAAAAAACGGAATATAATGATGCCTAGTACGACGCTCATCACCACGTTATTGGACCTCAGAGGCTAAGAATTAAAGTGCTTCCATCCGAGGCGGTCAGGGCAATGATGACCTCCTCTTTACTTTGGGTTACCCAAATTTTCTCTTTTAAAAGAAACTTATCAAACGGCTCACCCACCTAGAATAGCAACTCGAAGCAGGCAGGTCGTTGGTTGCTCGTTGGCAGAGATAGATTCGCTTTGTGATTGTGCTGTGCCCGTTGCAGTCATTTATTGTGTCGAAGAGAACCAAATATATACTTATGTGACCATACTTTATTGATGTTGAATACAGAATGAAACAAGTAAAAAATGTAACATATGGGTGAAATGACAATTTAGCTTATTGAACAGAATATGATATTCATTATAAAGGAACATGCACACATTAGGGAAGTTGCACATTATACCCTAAGCGGTAAAGATTCATTAAGAATTTTGAATTAAAAATTCAAATAGTCTCTTCTCAAAATAAATTACTACCTATTTAACCGAGCTTTGCTCGGTATTCGATAAAACACGAATAAAATTACATTTTCTAAAAATTCCTAGTTAGATCGATTCATCGCCCCGAAACCCCCTATATACTGAATTTCATAAAAATCATTGGAGCCGATTCCGAGATTCCAATTATATATAATTAAACAAGAATTGCTCGTTTAAAGATATAAGATAAATTATAATTAGCTACACATCTGTGTAGCTTAGCTATAATGCGTAGGTACATGAATAGAAAAATTTGTAGATTTGTGTTGAACAAAAACAGAAAACGTAACATCATGTCGCTTTTGTTGAGTCATTGCCTAGGTTTTTTGACACAACTTTATATTTGTTGATTGATCCACTGCCAGAGTCAACCAATCAAAACATTAGTAAATAGATAAACTGTAGTAGAAACTGGGGATCTTTTTTTTCTTAGAAATGTTTATAATGTAACAAAGTATTTAATCAGATTTAAGTTTTGCGAAAATACTAATGGTAATGAGTAAACGGAACATTAAAATTCAATTTTAGCCGATTATGCTAATTAGAAAAAAAATACTTATGATCTTACTAAACATTATTTTAAACAAGATGTTGATTTCAATATCGACTACGATTCGAGCCCTATTTCATTTAATATTTACAACAATGTAAATAACCTCTATAATCTGTACAAAAACATTGGTGTACCTATTATTATATAAATGATTTGTCAATAAGCTCTAAGCTTGCCAGTATCCTTAGATTGTGTAAATACCACGATCCAATAAGATACTAAAGATCTACAGTTAGAAATTGCCCATTAATTTAAATTATTTCTTTACTATAAACGTTATAATTATTACTCTTTCGTTTTGGTACGTATTCTGACAAAGTGAGAAATAATAGGCAATATTGCAATACTGTGGAATTATGCTCAGTAATATTATTATCAGCTTGTTTAGTCCTCCTGTAGCCTTAACACGGCCACCAGTAGAAATGCGAAAGTATGGACAAACTGTGGACATAAACTAAAGGTGCCGTTCCGATCTTTACCGCGGCCAATCGCGACCGACAAAAATTCAATCAAAATGCCACTTTACGACAGACTATAGTATATGTCATAGAGTAGGATATTATTTGAATTTTTAGGACTATAGTCTGTCATAAAGTGGAATTTTAATTGCATTTTTGAGAACAAAAAACGATCGGAACGCTACATTAGGTTTATCTCCACAGTTCGTCCATACTTTCGCATTTCTACTGGTGGCCGTGCTAAGGCTACTGGCCATTAACTTTTATCTCTACGGAATTTCGCATTCACCCACATGTTGTGTAAGAATAATGAATAGTTTTTGTGATATTTCAAAACCTATAAGACATTTTTTTTATGTTGAAACAGAAAAAAGTATTGCTCAGAACAAAAAAATATATAAATAAATAGTTTTACCAGTCCATGACTGACTATGACAAAAACGATAAAAAACTTTAATATCATCATAATGGTAACAATGAATTGTATTGGTTATGGGCCCTAGTGGTTATGCCAACCGTTGAGTTTCACGAGTCGGTTTTCAATCGTTACGGCGACGCATCGGCAACCGCGCGTCTTCCTCGCGGTGCACTCCCACCAGGTCTTCAGCTGCCGCGACAGCTTCTTGATGAAGCGGTACTGGCCCCACGTGATGGTGGGGTTCCCAAACTTCGTGGTCTCGAACTTGATAGCGTCAGGGTCACCGAAAGCTAAAAGAAAGCAGCAGCTATAACCATGATACTCTAACGCTAATGCCATTACTAAATTTATATTTAAATTTGTAGCTGATATAAAAAATAAGTATATTATAACGCATGTGTCCTGACAGTAGATATATTACATTATAACTACTTAACCGAGAGTCATGACTCATGACTCATGATCTACGCAAAGGTATCAACTTTATACATTCAAATTAAAAATTATGGTAATTCATCGTAGTATGTTCCTCCTTAGCATGCTTTTAAAAGTATGCTACCTCCGAACATTAGTGGTAGTGGTCGCCTGTAATTCTCAGAAGCTGGTTTTCGAGTGTGATGGCTCTTACTCTGCACCCTTTGGCGTACTGCGTGCACCTCCAGTACTGCCTCATGTCATCTCTCTCTTTCTCCCTGTAGAGCCTCTGCTCCCCGAGACAAAGCACCGGTTTGCCGAGCCTCGTTTGAGTGAACCAGATACCTGCAGAATCAAAACGACTCGTAAGTTCATATCGTTGTCACAGGAATGTTATACCTAAACTAAGTTATTATTTTTAATGATTGCAGTTTAACTGATTATCATCAAGTGGTGCTAACACTGAATAAACAGAAAAAAATTGGCACCATACCTACTCCTTGCATAATATTATATTTAATAAAATATATGCTTCCTCGGGATATATTTAATGATTGTGCTCCCCTTTGAATTTCAACAGCTTGTCATCTAACGTGATGGCCCTTACTCGGCAACCCTTTTTGTACAGATGACATCTCCAGTACTGCTTCTTATCAGCGTTGCCCCTCTCCCTGTAGAGTTTATGTTCTCCGAAACAGAGAACCGGGTAACCGAGCCTCGTGTGGGTAAACCAGAGACCTGTAATATAAGTTTCTTTAACGTACGAACTCATGAATTTCACCATCACTCTCACTAAAACTCGAGAACGGCAGAACCGATTTGCCAAGTTGTAGTCATGGAATATTTGTGGAACTCCAGGAAAGGTTCATCCGGTGAGAAAATTTATGAGTGATACGAAGTTCACAGGTCTAGTTTATCTAATACTAGCTGTCCCGGCAAACGTTGTTTTGCCATAAAATTATTTTCGCAATTTTTCTGCTTTTCTCTTGAAGGTTTTTCTAAATTTTATTTACCTCATGGAGCCCGAGACCTTTCCAACGAATGCAAAACCGTGGAAATCGGTTCGTGCGTTCTGGAGTTATAGCGCCAGGAAGGAAAACCGAAGGAAAATGTCGTGATTCTAGTGTTTCGCCATAAAGCAGGAAGCACAATGGCTCTGGTGGCGGAACCAATAATGGCAATCTTAGGTATTATTTTCGGTTCATAAAAAAAATTCGAAAATTAATGTCTAAAACAAACAAATATAACAGTACCTGAACTTTGTAGACATTTTACAAAAAATAAATACACTCCCGGGGGAGGCAACATGTGCGCAATAATCATCAAAACCTATTTTAAAAATGCTTCATATAAATAAACATAATCAATAAGTAATAAAATAAGTCTTGTCTTCTAAATTACAAAATTATAAAAATTCCCGGTGACTCTGCTGGTAATTTTCGCCGGTAAATTTGTCATGACCTTCTTCGCCCTTTGACTCCTGCAAGATGACGTCTCGTACTTTATCGTCTAGTCTTGCCGGTTCAGCCAGCTTCCGACGTAGTGTGGGGTGTGGCGGTCCGGCCGACGTTCAAATGTTTCGTATCAGAAATTTCGGACAATGTGCGGCCGGGCTAAAGGTCTCAGCAACCAGGCCATAAGTTCCAAAAAAAAATAGTTGTTACACTATTTGACAGGATTGGACAACAAATGTTTGACATGTAATAAACAAATCAGCATCTATTGAAATGATAAAGTATTCATTAATCATTACACATATCGAGTTTTCATTGTTTTTAAGATGTATTCTGCTATTCGGGACGGAAACAAATCCAACAAATCAAAAACCACTGCAATCGGTTAAGCCGTTTTCGAGTTATAAGTGTTGTAACAAACACGACTTTCTTTTATATATATAGATAGAAGAATATAAAATTCAAAAACAGAGGAGTTCAACCACGCAAGTTGAACTCCTCTGAAACGGCTCGACCGAATTTCGTGAATCTTAGCGAGCGGCTAGGGTTGAGAATCGGACAACATCTACTATATAATATTGACCCCTCAGCTGTGGTATTCAAAATAGCCAATCTGTCGTGTCTGTGGCGCCCTGAGCGGGTTTCGCCACAGACAGAGGTTTCTGCACGCCCAGCATTTCTTGTTCCTTAGTCTTGCGGAAGCTCATATAAGGATCTGAATTAAATTTTCTACCTAGAAAATAGTACTTTTGTGATATATTTGTCGGTAGTAATGTTATACAGTTGGTATAATTACAGGGGTACCTAAATGTTCAGTAGAATTTGGTGTCATATTTTAATATACAAAAAAATAATAAACCACTATTTAGCGAGCTAAGAGTATTTATTTATAACCTTATAAGACGATGTACTAGCTTTTGGTCGCGGCTTCGCTCGTGTTAAGAAGTATTCTTAATATTTATATATCAAAGTTTCAGCCCGATCTCTTTAAAATGGATAAAGTTTCATACAAACTTTCGTCCCTGTACAATTTGTACATTCTTGTAGGGAGAGTAAAACACAGAATACTGTCATATAACTCAACACCACCACTTGAGCTCGTAGCTGATAGAAGAAGTGATCGTCAGACCGAAGTCGAGCGACCACTCCCCACTCTCCCACTACCTAACCAAGTAGGCGGGGCATATCTTTATTCATCAAAACACTACAGTCCCCTATTTTATCCCCTTGGGGGTGAAATTAATCAAAAGCGGATGCATACGTCATAAGTTCATAACATCTACTTGCA